>NC_081562.1:139812977-139853485 GCF_022355385.1 Mustela nigripes
AAAGACAACTGACAGAATGGGAGAAGATATTTGCAAACGACATATCAGATAAAGGACTAGTGTCCAGAATCTATAAAGAACTTAGCAAACTCAACACCCAAAGAACAAATGAAATGTTTTTCTATTCCTTCATCTCTTTTTCAATTTCATTCTTAAGTGTTCTGTAATTTCTACAGTAGAGATCTTTCACCTCTTTGGTTAGGTTTATTCCAAGCTATCTCATGGTTTTTGGTGCTATTCTAAATATAATCTATTCCCTAATTTCTCTTTCTACAGTTACATTGTTAGTGTGTAGGAAAGCAACTGATTTCTGTGCATTAATTTTGTAACTTGCCACATTACTGAATTGTTGTATGAGTTCTAAGGGGAAATAAATAGCCATCCAAGCCTCCCTCAAATAGAAAAATCTGGAATTCTCCAACTAACATTGCACCTTAAAGAACTGGAGAAAAAACAACTGAAGCCTAAGCCACACACAAGAAGAGAAATACCTAATATTACAGCAGAGATCAATGAGTTAGAAACAAGAATATAGTAGATCACATTAACAAAACTAGAGCTAGTTCTTTGAAAGAATTAATAAGATTGATCAACCACTGACCAGACTTATCCAAAAGGAAAGAGAAAGGACCCAAATTAATAAAATTATGAATTAAAGGGGGAGAGATCACGACTAACACCAAGAAAATAGAAACAATTATCAGAAATTATTATCAGTAACTATATACCAATAAATTAAGCAACCTGGAAGAAATGGACTTATTTGTATTAGTGTTGTTATTTTTTAATCCCTTCACTAAATTCATTTCATCAAGTTTGCTTTCAGTTTTAGTTATTTTACCTTATCCTTGTTGACTTAATTTTATTTTTGTAATGTGTAGAGCATTAACTTGCTTCCAACAGTAAATATTATGCAAAAGATATATGTCCTTCCCCTACATTCCCATGTCCTCTCTTCTACCCCTGTCTTCTTATAGGTAGCTCACTATAATATTTTCATGCTTATTTTTCCTGCACTTCATTTTGTAAAGTTAATATCTATTTTTCAATTTTTTTCCTGGTTTCTTCTTTCTGATCCAAAACTTAACATATTAAAAACACTATTTTTTAAAGAGTTTTTCACTTAAACATTAGCTCCTAGAAATCTCTTCTTGTCAGTTTTTAGAAATATTTTTTTGCACAAATACATAAAGTAGTTTATACTACATTATATGCCATAGATTATACTATACCACAGTTTATGGTATATACCTTAGTTTATTCAACCAATATCCTATTCTTGAACACTTAGAAAGTTTTAAATATTTTGCAATTGCAAATAATAGTGTAATGAATAACCTTGTACCTATGCATTTTTATTGTTTGGTCTATCCTTATGAATTAAGCATTTTATAAGTAACCCAAAAGTAGAGTATTGTGAAATATATTTGATGCCTCAGAATATTTATTAAATAATGAGTTTTGGTAATACCTATTGAAACTTTGTTTTATCAGGGCACTTGTGTGGCTCAGTAGGTTAAGTGTCTAACTTCTTGATTTTGGCTCAGGTCATGATCTCAGGGTTATGAGATCGAGTCCCTTGTCAGGCTTAGCATTGGGCATAGAACCTGAGTGGGAGTCTCTCTCTCCCTTTCCCCTTGATCCCCCCCCCCATACTCTCTAAAAATAACGGCAACAACAAAAGAACTCTTGTTACCATTTTCATGCCAGATCTCACATTAGGACAATTTATTTATAGCTATAAAAATCTGAGAAAATGCTACTTTACATCTGTTATAAATTCAGATCTGGAGTTTTCATTTTTTCCATTTAGTACTAAATGCATCTCTTTATTTAGCTCATTTTGGAGTACCAGATGAAAATCTAATGCTTGTGAGTCAGGATTCAGTGTCAAAGCCTCAAGTGCAAGTAGAGAAAAAAATAACTCACAAAAGGGAAAGACGCCATAGTAAGTGTAATAATTAAGAATAAATTTAAAGTATTTTAAACCCATCGAGATTTTTTCCTTTTATTCAAGCATATATATTATAGAAATTTTACACTCTAACCCTAAAGTGTGAATGTGCAAAGATAACCAGAAAACAAAACAAAAGCTTTAATACCTTCAGATTGGAATTTCTAATCACAGCCATAGGACACTCACTCAGTATCTACAAAGGCCCAATAACTTCCCAATAGTATCTCAAAGTATCTTTCAGCTGATTCTGGAAGAGTATAGGTTCCAGGAGATTATTACCAATGGTCACTTCTGACTTTACTTCTGACACTTCAGCAGTGTCCTTCTGACATATGCTCCAGTTGAGAAAACTGAGAGGTTTAGTTGGGCCCCACACTATTTTTCACTGATTGCTGCAAGGTATGGAGTTAATTAATTCAGACAATAAACTAAGTTGAAAGTAACAATTACATCCTTATTCACTTGCTGTGATGATATAAGCAAAAGTAAATATAAAAGGGTACCTACCAATATTTCAACCAGTGTTTCATTTTCCCATGAAATGACATCAGGCAAGCATCAGCTGTATCAATGCAGAGGGGTGAGAAATATTGTGTCTTACACATACACTCATATATACATATATGTATGTACCATTATCTACCAGTATAGTAGTACTCATACCAATTCTGTAGTTGTATATATATCAATTTATTTGTCCAATACCCTATGCTTTAACATTTAGGTGGCTTTAAGTGTTTTGCAATTACAAATAAGGCTGTAATGAATAGACTTGTGCTTGTAAGTTTTCATTGCTTGCTCTATTATTGTGTATCAGCCTAAAGAATAAATCCCCCATGAAACCTGAAGACTAATATAAGATATATTTGTTGCTTAGGCATATTTATGAAATAATAAGACAATTTCAAACAGTTTTCATTTCATAATAGTTCTAGCATTATAATAATTAATGATTTTATGAAAATGAAAAAAATGATACTATACACTTGTTATAAATTTGAAATCTAGAGATTTTACAACAGATTTGATTTTCAATTTAAAGCACTAAATCTATCTCTTTATATAGCTTATTTTGGTGTACCAGATGAAAATCTAGATGTAAATCCAGAGTCAGCATCAAAATTCCAAGTGCAAGTAAAGAAAGAAAGAACTTCCAAAGAGGGGAGACGCAAAAGTAAGTATAGTAATTTAAATTTAAATTATTTTAAATTAAGCTCATCAGAAGATTTCTTTTGGTTCATATTCATGTATGTATTTGAACACATGTTTTATAGAAACTTTACACTAAGTTTTTTTTGTTGTTGTTGGTTTTGTTTGTGTGTGTGTGTTTTTAAGAAACGGATTGCATGGAGCACTGGGTGTGGTGAAAAAATAATGAATATTATTTTTCTGAAAATAAATAAATTGAAAAAATTAAAAAAAAAAAAGAAAGAAAGGGATCACAAGTAGGCAGAGAAGCAGGCAGAGGGGGAGGGGGAAGCAGGCTCCCTGCTGAGCAGAGAGCCAGATTTGGGGCTCTATCTTAGGACCCTGAGATCATGACCTGAGCTGAAGGCAGAGGCTTAACCCACTGAGCCACCCAGGTGCCCCTACACTCAGCTTTAAAGTGTGAATATCCTAAGATAAAGACAAAAGCAAAATTGATAACTTTTGGCTGATATTTTCATGGTCAGTAATTATTAAGTACTATGATAGCTTCCCCACACAGCTTAATGAAAATTGTTCACATACTTTTTTCACTTCACTTCCATGGGAAGAAAATTTGATAATTTTTTGGCATATCTAGAAATTCCATTACACTTATTTTTTTATTTATTTAGCATTTCCTCTTGAAAAGCAAAAAAATTATATGATATCACATGAAAACCTATTTCCTGAGGAGAAAGTTTTATTTTCAAGAAACCAGTTTCAAACTAAGAATGAAGCTACCAGAAACATAAATCTTGATAGTAAGTAATTAAATATAAATCTTATGAATTATTTTTAATTAAGTTCAGGAGAACACTGTTTTGGGTTTATAATAGATCTTCAACCATATGTTCTTTGGTAATTATTCCCATCAACACTTTATATCTTTATTGATGATTTATCTGTTTGTTTTATAATTATTGAATTAGATGTGTTCTAATCTAAATCTCAAACTGAAATTTCTCTTTTTTCTTGTATTTGTGGCTGGTTATGATTTATATCTTATGACACTCTATTATTTATGGCATGTAAGTTTAAGATTGATAATATTCTTGGGAGGACAGATCATTTTGTCTTAATGAAAAGACCCACTTTATCATTTTATAGTTTTGTTTATTTCTTTTAAAACTACTTTTCTACTATTAATGTAGCTGCACAAACTTCTGGTTGATATTCATATCACATTTTTTTTCTATCCTGTTTCTTGTATCTATGATTTTGCTATATCTCTTGTAAGAAAATTATAGTTGCATATATTTTAAAATTCAGCTTGATCCTTATCTTTTTATTAAGTTGCAATCATATATAATCTAGTTATTTGTATTTTTTGGAGTAATTACATCATTTAATTTTGTTTCTTTTTATTTTTCTTTCACTTTTTCACTTTTTGTATTTTTTATCCATATATATTTTTTCTTAGCTATATATGATCCAAAAAATTAGACTTTATTCTAAAGTGTGAATACTCGAAGAAAACTAAAGAATAATATTAAATATGTAAATATAATATTTATAATAATGTCTCTAAATATTTATAATTTTTCTGCATATCTAAAAAGTAACAAGACTGCTTATATACATACAAGTAAAAAATGTACTCACATGATGTTTCTATTTCAACTTAAATCATGCTTATGTCATTAAAAAATGATATAATGTATTATTGGATAATTAATATATTTTATAAATCTAGATGTTCCACCACAGATCTCGTTCTCTATTTAGTTCTTTCTTCTTCTTGAATCCCAGAAAATATATTTTATCAGATGGAAATATTTGGCTTATTAAGTCAAATTTTTATTGTGTTATTTAAACTTCCTATTTCTTGATTTCCTTGGATTTTGTTTTTCCTATCAGTTATGGAGAGATGTGTATTGAATCATCTCACAATGATTGTGGACTTATCTATTTCTTTCTATAGTACTGTACATTTCATTAAACTGCCCATTTTCTTTATACTGACTATGTTGTTAGGTGCATAAAAATACAAATGTTAGATAATTCCTTACAGACTCAATGATTTCTTCTTATGAAAGGTGCCATTTTAGTCAGTCTCCAGTAAGGTCTTTTGACTAAAATCCTACTTAGACTGCCATTGACATAAATATTTGCGTACTTATTTTGGTTGGTATTTACATAGTAAATCTTTTTTTACCTACTTAGTTTCCAATTTTTTGCATTCTTATTATTTAGTAGTGTCATTTATAAATAACCTGTAAGTAAATTATTTAGAAATCTAGTGTAACTCTCTCTGTCTATCCTTATAACATATAGTCCATTTATAATTATTGTACTAACTGATATATTTCGATTTAAATATTCTTTTTTTGTAGTGTTTTGTATTTTTCCTACCTGATCTAGATTTCTATTTCATTTCCCTATTTTAGAATTATTCTAATCAGTCTAACTTTCTTTTTTAAATACTTATATATTTGAGAGAGTGAGCACACAAGTGTGGGGAGTGGGGGAAGAGACAGAGAGAGAGAGAGAGAGAGAGAGGACAGAGAGAATCTCAAGCAGACTCCCCACTGAGAATGGAGCCCAACACAGGGCTAGACTCCAAAGATCCCATAAGATCTGACTTGAGCCAAGATCAGGAGTCAGGTGCATAATAAACTGAGCTACCCAGATTCCCCTAATCAGTCTAACTTTAAAATGAGTCATATGTGTTATAAATATTTTAAGTATTTAAAAATAGTGAATACCCTTAAGACAATAAAAATTTCTAAGTGTATGTATAAAGTAACAAGAGTAGCTTCACACACTTTAAGGAAAGCATTGTGATGATTTTTACATTTAATTTTATAATCTGTTTTGAAAATGCACCAGAGGTTTTTGTTTTGTTTTTGTTTGTTTGTTCATTTGTTTGTTTTGGTGGGGGGTGGGAAGTGTGTTTGATCCTTTGTTTAAATTGTGTTTATTTGCTTAAATTTTGTAAAACTTGAAGGAAGCTTTAAGTGATTCTCTATTAATAATAGACTTCACTTTTACTTTTTATTGAATTAAAAGCCTCTATTTCTGTAGCTGAGAAAATGGATGAGAAAGCAGGTAAAAATCTTTCACCTGAAGATAATAAAGTTTTAATTTCAAAAGGCTCATCACAAATTAAGACACTTGGATCTGTCAGCAAAGCAGGATTTAGTAGTAAGTATAATTATTAAAAATATTGTATAAGGATATTTAATTAAATTTCTCTCTTTAGTTCATGAGTATTTATTCAATCATATAAACAAATGTTATATACTGTATCACATATATGTACTTGTACATATATATATACCTATGTATATGTACATAACGTACATACATGTATATGTTCTCCATTTAGTCAAGTTGATTAATTATGTTTTTCATGCCTTCTTAGTTTCATTGAAGTTATGTTTATCATTTCTGAGGAATGTATATTAAATTCAACAACAGTGATTGTTTCTCTATTACTCTTGTAGTTCTGTCATTTTTTATGTTTCTAAAGCTTTTTACTCTATATAGTATATAATGAATACACAGATTTTAAAATGTCATATGTTCTTACTGAATTGAAATTTCTGCCTATATGTAGAAGATTTTGTATAAAATTTTTGTGTGCTTTTAGTTGATTTTATCTGATATTAACATAGTGTCTTTAATGTAATTATTTGCATAAAATAATTCTTTCATCATTCTTCTCTCAATCTTTACATATTGCTATGAATGGGTTGTATAAATTCAAAATAAAAGGCATTGTGATTTATTATTTTTTAATCCAATGTAAGAATCTTTGTTCTTGGAGCATCATTTGTTGTTTTCAGTGTTTTGAATTTTAGCCATTCTCCTAGGTGTGTAACAGTACCTCATTATTTTAATCTACAATCCCTTGATGACATACATTTAGAACAACTTTTCAGATGCTTATGTGCCATCTTTATGACTTTGTTAAGGCATCTGTTTTGATAATTTGCACATATTATAATTGGGCTATTTGTTTCCTAATGGTCAAGTTTTAAGTGTTCATTATATATTTTGAATAATAGTTCTTTATCAGATATATGTTCTGCAAGTATTTTCTTCCATCCTGTGTCTTTTTTTTTATTCTCTTAACAGTGTCTTTCGCAAATAAGAAGTTTTGTTGTTGGTGGTAGTGGTGGTGATGGTGGTGGTGGTCTTTTTTTTTTTTTAATTTTTAATTTTTTATAAGCATATATTTTTATCCCCAGAGGTACAGGTCTGTGAATCGCCAGGTTTATACACTTCACAGCACTCACCAAAGCACATACCCTCCCCAATGTCCATAACCCCACCCCCTTCTCCCAACACCCCTCCCCCAGCAACCCTCAGTTTGTTTTGTGAGATTAAGAGTCACTTATGGTTTGTCTCCCTCCCAATCAAGGTAGTGTTCTTTTTAAATGAAATCTAACTTACCAATTTTTTCATGGATTGTGCTTTTGGTATCGTATCTAAAAAGTCACTGATTCATTACTTACACGTAACACCCAGGGGCCATCAAAGCAAGTGGCCTCCTTAACTGTGTGATGGGTATTAAGGAGGACACTTATGATGAGCCCTGGGTGTTACATGTAAGTAATGAATCACAAAATTCTACTCCTGAAACCAAACTTACACTATATGTTAACCAACTAGAATTTAAATAAAAATTGGAAACTAACTAACTAACTAACTAACAGTCATCAAGAGTTTGCATTCCCACCAACAGTGTAAGAGAGCACCCCATTTTCTACATCTGAACACCTGTTGCTTCCTTTGTTGTTCATTTTAGCCATTCTGACAGGTGTGAGGTGATATCTCATTGTAGTTTTGATTTGTATTTCCTTGATGATGAGTGATGTTGAGCATCAATATATGTATGTTGGCCATCTGGACATCTTCTTTGGAAAAATGTCTATTCATGTATTCAACATTTTTTATCTGGGTTATTTAGTTTTGGGGACTTGAGTTTTATAAGTTCTTTATATATTTTGGAAACACACTTTCAGACACACCATTTGCAAATATCTTCTCCCATTTGTAGGTTGCCTTTTAGTTTTATTGATTGATTGCTTTGTTATGCAGAAGATTTTATCTTGATAAAGTCCCAATAGTTTAAATTTACTTTGGTTTCCCTTGTCTCAGGACAGATATCCAATAAGTTGCTATGGCCGATATCAAGGAAGTTAGTGCTTATGTTCACCTTTAGGATTTTGCTGGTTTCTTGTCTCACATTTAAGTCTTTCATCCATTTTGAAATTGTTTTTCTGCATGGTGCAAGAAAGTGGTCAAGTTTCATTCTTTTGCATGTTGCTGTCCAGTTTTCCGAATACCATTTGTTGAAGAAACTTTTTTCTGTTGGATATTCTTTCCTGTTTTACTAAAGATTATTCACCCAGATAGTTGTGGGTTCATTTCTGGGTGTTCTATTCTGTTCCATAGATCTATGTTTCTATTTTTGTGCCAGTATCATACTGTCTTAATGATTACGGCTGTGTAATATAGCTTGAAGTCTGGAATTGTGATGCCTCCTGCATTGCTTTTCTTTTTCCAGATTGCTTTGACTATTCAGGATTTTTATGGATCTGGTCAAAATTTAGGATTATTTGTACTAGCTCTGTGAAAAATGTTGGTGGTATTTTGATAGGGACTGCAATAAATGTGTAGATTGCTTTATATAATATAAGCATTTTAATAACATTTGTTCTTTCAATCCATGAGCATGGAATGCTTTGCCATTTCATTGTATCCTTCAATTTATTTTACCAGTGTTTTATAGTTTTCAGATACAGGTCTTTTACTTCTTTGGTCATGTTATTCCTAGGTAACTTGCTGGTTTCTTTGGTCATGTTTTTCCTAGGTAACTTACTGGTTTTGGTGCAGTTGTAAATGGGATTGATTACTTAACTTCTCTTTCTGCTTCTTCATTATTGATGTATAGAAATGCAACAGATTTCTATATGTTGCTTTTGTATCCTGTGACTTTACTGAATTCATGTATCAGGTCTAGCAGTTTTCTTAGTGGAGTCTTTCAGATTTTCTATGTAGAGTATCATGTCATCTGCAAATAGTGAAGGCTTGACTTGTTCCTTGCTGGTTTAGATACCTTTTATTTCTTTTTGTTGTCTGATTGCTGTGCTAGGACTTCCAGTACTATGTTAAATAACAATAGTGGACATCCCTGTCTTGTTCTGACCATAGATGAAATGTTCTCAGGTTTTTCCCATTCAGGATGATATTACTTGTGGGTTTTTCATATATGGCCTTTCTTATGTTGAGGTATGCTTCCTCTAACACTACCCTGTTGAAAGTTTTTACCATAAATGGATATTTTATTTTGCCAAATGCTTTTTCTGCATCTATTGAGATGATCATATGGTTCTTATCACTTTTTTGTTAATGTGATGTATCATGTTGATAGATTTGTGAACATTAAACCACCCTTTCAACCCAGAGATACATCCACTTGTGTGGTGAATGATTCTTTTAATATACTGTTGGATTTCATTTGCTAGTATTTTATTGGGATTTTTTTCTGAAGCCCCTCTTTTAAAAAAAAAATTTACTTAAGATCAATTTAGGTAACATATACAGTATTATTTGATTCAGGAAGGGTGGAATCTAGTGATTCATCATTTGCATATAACTAACACAGTGCTCATTACATATGTGCTCTCATCAATGCCCATCACCAAATACCCCAAGCCCCCTACCCATTTTTGCATCCACGCTCATCAGGGACGTTGGTCTATAGTTCTGTTTTCTAGTGGAGTCTTTATCTGGTTTTGGTATCAAGGTAATGCTGGCCCCATATTATAAATTTGGAAGTTTGCCTTCATTTTCTTTATTTTTAGAATAGTTTGAGAAGAATGGATATTAACTCTTCTTTAAAAGTTTGATAGAATTCGCCTGCAAAGTCTGACCCTGGACTTTTGTTTTTTGGGAGTTTTCTGATTACTGATTCAGTTTCTTTGGTGGTTATAGGCATGTTCACACTTTCTCTTCCTTCCCTTCAGTTTTGGTAGTTTATATGTTTCTAGCAATCTATCCATTTCTTCTAGGTCATCCAATTTGTTGGTATATGGTTTTTTATAATATTCTGATACAATCGTTTGTATTTCTGTGGTGTTGGTTGTTATTTCTCCTCTCCAATTTAAGATTTTATTTATCAGCATCCTTTCTCCTTTGTTTTTGATAAGTCTGGCCAGAGGTTTATCAACTTCATTAATTTGGTCAAAGAGCCACTCCTGGTTTCATTGATCTGTTCTATTGTTTTTTTCATTTCCTATATCATTTGCTTCTCCTCTAATCGTCATTATTTCTTTCCTCCTGCTCACTTTAGGGCTCATTTGTTGTTCCTTTTCTGGCTTCTTTAGGTAAAGTTAGGTTGCTTACTTGAAATTTTTCTTGGTTAATGAGGTAGGCCTATATTGCTATACATTTCCTTCTCAGAACCACTTTTGCTACATCCCAAAGGTTTTAGACTGTTGTGTTTGCATTTTCAGTTTTCTCCATGTATTTTTTAAATTTCTTCTTTGATTTTTTTTGGCTAACCCATTAATTGTTTAGTAACGTGTTGTTTAACCTCCACGTATTTGTGCTCTTTCCAAATTTTTTCTTTGATTGATTTCTAATTTCATTGCATTGAGGTCAGAGAAGGTACTTGATATCATGTCCATATTTTTTTATTTGTTAAGGCCTTATTTGTGACCTAATGTGTATTATATTCTGGGGAATGTCCCATGTGCACTTGAAAAGAATGGGTATTCTACTGTTTTAGGGGAGAATATTCTGACTATCTGTTAAGTCCATCTGGTCCAATGTTTTATGCAGAGCCATTGTTTCCTTGTTGATTTTATGTTTAGATGATCAGTTCATTGATGTAAGTGGGGTGTTAAAATCCCCTACTGTTATTGGATTATTATCAATGCGTTCCTTTCTGTTTTTTATTAATTATTTTTTATATTTGCGTCCTCCCATGTTAGGTGCATATATATTTACAGCTGTTAGATCCACATTTCGGTTTGTCCCCTTTACTATGGCATCATGCCCTTCTTTATCTCTTGCTACACACTTTGTTGTAAAGTCTAGTTTGTCTGATACAAGTATTGCTACTCCAGCTTTCTTTTGACAGCATGATAAACATGTCTCTTTCCTCTCCCTTTCAGTCTGCAGGGTCTTTAGCTCTAAAATGAGTCTCATGTAGGAGCATATAGATGGATCTTCTTTTTTAACCCATTCTGATGCCCTATGTCTTTTGATTAGAGCATTTAGCCTATTTACATTCATTGTAATTATTGATAGTATGCATTTAATGCCATTTTATTGCTTGTTTTATAATTTTTCTGTAGATTTTCTCTGATCCTTTCTTGTCTTTTGTCAGTTTTGGTCTCTCTTTTCCACTCAAAAAGAACCCTTTAATATTCGAGCAAAGCTAGTGTGGTGGTAATGAACTCTTTTAGTTTTTGTTTGTTGAGGAAAGTCTTTGTCTCTCCTGCTATTCTGAATGGTAGCCTTGCTGGATAGAGTATTCTTTGTTGTAGATTTTACCCATTCAGCACGTTGAGTATATATCATTCCATTCCCTTCTCACTTGTCAGGTTTCTATGGGGAGATCTGCTGCTAGCCTTCTGGGGCTTCCCTTTCAAGTTAGGGAATTCTTTTGTCTTGCTATTTTTAGGATTTTTTTCTTTATTATTATGTTTGCAAATTTAATTACAATATGTATTAGTATTGGCCTGCTTTTGTTGACTTTTATGGGAGTTCTCTGTGCCTCCTGGATCTGCATGTCTGTTTCCTTCCCAGACTAGGGTAGTTTACAACTGTGATTTCCTCAAATAAATTTACTGCCCTCTTTACTTTCTTTTCTTCTTCTGAAATTCTTACAGTATGATTGTTTTAACATTTTATGGAGTACTGAGTTTCCTAAGGCTATTCTTGTGCTACATGTCTTCTTTTTCTCTTTTGTTCAGCTTAATTATTTTCAATTATTTTGTCTTCTGTTGTCTATAATTCATTCCTCTGCTTCTTCCAGCCTATTGTTCATTGCCTCAAGCCTATTTCCAATCTGGTTAATTGTACTCTTCATCTTTCACTGATTCTTTTTTTAAAGATTTCATCTCTGTGATAAGGATTTCACTGATGTCTTCCCTTCTTTTCTCAAGCCCAGTGATTATCCTCATGATTGTTGCTTTAAATTCTTCATTAGGCATGCTACTGATATCTGTTTCACTCTGCTTTCTGGCCATGGCCTTATCTTGTTCTTCCATTTCAGATGAATTCCTGCATCTTGGAATTTAAGTCTCTGCAGTCTTCTCTGTGTTAAAAAAGCCAATTACATCTCCTGCTTTTGAGAACTATGGCTCTATGAAGAAGCGGTCATATGTGGTCCGTTGCCTGGCACATCAGAGAGTGTCTCTGGTGTATGCTGTGTTCATTCTGCTATTGTGTTTTGGCTCCTCTTTCAGGACAGTACTTCCTGCCTACTGTGGGCTGTGTTTTGTCCTTAGCCTGAATGTGGTGAGTTTTAACTCAGTGTACTTGATCTGATAGACCTGATGTGGGCAGGGTTTTGTGCTGGTCCTCTGAGGGAATTCCATCTTCACTGGGACTGATGCTAGCTTCACTAAGTAGGACAGTCCCACCACAGTGCAGGGAGCACAGCAGCTTGTAGTAATCAAACAGCTGGTGTTGGTGTTGCACAACTTCCTATAGGTGGCTCTGTTATTATGTGGAGGTGTAGGCTCCTTTGTCCCTGGAGTAGTGTCTACATGAATGCTGACTCTCAGGAAAGCACTCCAAGAAGAACAAAGAATCTCCCCTCTGTGTGACCCATGTGTTTTTCAGATCAGTATTTCCAAGCTGTCTACCTCTGGGTTTTTTGCCTGCCTTTTATCTGGGAGCAGCACAGTGCCCTCTGTGGAGTACTGAGTATTACCCCAGTCAAGCCAGCTGACCTTTATAACTCCAGGCTTTAAGCCCCACTGTTTGCCAGAACTGACAAAATTCAGCCCCTCTTGGGGTACTGGGGTGGCTCAGTCATTTAAGCATCTGCCTCTCAGCTCAGGTCATGATCCCAGGGTCATCGATTGGGCCCTATATCGGGCTTCCTGCCTCTTGCTCCCTGCCAAGGAGAAAGTCTGCTTTTCCCTCTCCCTCTCCTACTCCCACTACTTCTACTCTCTCTGTCAAATAAATAAAATCTTAAAAAAAAAAATTCAGCACCTTTTGTTTTCCAAGTCAATGGCTTTATGGAAATGTTCTCATATATGTTCCCCTGTGCTCCTCTCTCTTACCATTCTCCAAGACCACCGTCTTCTCCCCTTTGCAGCCCCTGTGATCCACTTCTCCCCTAAACCATGACTTTATACTTCCTACCTGCTTTGATGTGGCCTCATTCTCTCCCTTTAGTTCTGGAGATTGTTCTGTCAGTGTTCAGGTAGATTTCTGGAGTGTTTATGATAATTTGATGGGTATCTATTTGTATCTGTGGGATTAAAGAAGCCTAGGGCCCTCCTACTGTGCTGTCTTTTCCCAAAATCTTCATTAATTGATTTTTAATTTTGAACCAGTATATGAAATACCTAGAATAAATTCCACATGGTCATGGTGTATAATTACTTTTATACATTGCTGCATTCAAATTACTAATATTTTATTGAGGACTTCTGTGTCTGATTCATGAAAGATATTGGTTTGTAGTTCTCCTTTCTTGTGATGTGTTCGTCTAGTCCTGGCATTATAATAATACAGTTTAAATCCACTGTAGTCTGAAAGCATACTTCATATGACTAATGAAATAAATAACATGCAGTGTTATTTTAGTTTCTCCTGTACATTATAATGATTCAACAGTTAGTTCTATACATTGATCAGTGCTCATGATCATAAGTGAACTCTTAATCCTCTTTATCCATAAGATATATTAAGTGAGTTGAGGGAAATTGGAGGAGGAGACTAACCATGAGAGACTGTGGACTCTGAGAAACAAAATGAGCGTTTGGGAGGGGAGGCGGGTGGGAGGTTGGGTGAGCCTGGTGGTGGGTATTATGGAGGGCACATATTGTATGGAGCACTGGGTGTGGTGCATAAAAAGTGAATTCTGGAACACTGAAAAGAATTTTAAAAAAAGATATATTTTACAAATTTAAAAGAATCAAAATCAAAATATATGATTTCTCTTCTTTTAGATTTGTTGGGGATATTTTAAGCCCCAGAATATGGCATATCTTGGTGAATATTCTGTATGAGCTTGAGAAGAGATGAACCAATTTATAAGTGTCACTTAGATTTAATTGATGGTACATATGAGTTCAATATTTTATGGATTTTCAACCTGCTAGATAGGTCAATTACTGATAGATGGTGTGAAGGTTACAAGTACAATAATAAATTTTTCTGCCTCTCCTTGCAGTTCTGTCAGGTTTTGCCACATGTATTTTGTTGCTCTTTTGTTAGATCCATACTACTTAAGGAATATTGTGGCTTTTTGAGAAATTGACCCCTTTATTAATGTTCTATTTATCTCTGATAATTTTCCTTGCTCTGAAGTCTGCTTTGTCTCAAATCAATATAGCTTATCCAGCTTTGCCTTGATTACTGTTAGAATGAGATGTCTTTCTTTATCCCCTTAATATTAGTCTATTTTATCTTTTAAGTGAGTTTCTTGTAGACAACATATAGTTGGGTTAGGTTTTTTATTGATTGTGACAGCCTGTCTTTTAACTTCTGTGCTTTGACTTTCACATTTAAAATGACTATTGATACATTTGTTTTAGTATTGAGAGTATTTGTAACTATTTTCTTTTTAATACCTAGTATTTTTTTTTTCATCTGTCACTCTTCCTGCCTTCTCTGGCTTTAAATATATATTTAATATGATTCTGTATCCTCTCCTTTCTTAACATGTCAATTTTATTTCTTTAACAAAATTTAGCGGCTGTCCTAAGTTTGCAATATACATTTACAAGCTAATCTATCCACTTCCAAATAACACTGTACCATTTCATCTGTAGTGCAGGTATCTGATAACAGTGTATTCACAATTCCTTCTTCTTTTCCCTTGTAACATTGCTGTCATTCATTTCACTTACCTGCAAACTATAATCAGTGAATACATTGTTTCTATTATTATTTTGAAAAATTTTTATCAATTAAGAGTAAGAAAAATAAAGTATTTTTTTTTTGCTTTGTTTATTCCTCTCTAATGCCATTCCTCCCTTTATATAGATCTGGATTTCTTTTTCTTTTCCATTTTATTTTATTTTATTTCTTTTCAGTGTTCCTGAATTCATTGTTTATGCACCACACCCAGTGCTCCATGCAATATGTGCCCTCCATAATACCTATCACAAGTCTCACCCAGCCCCCCATCTCCCTCCCCTTCAAAACCCTCAGTTTGTTTCTCAGAGTCCACAGTCTCTCATGGTTTGTCTCCCCCTCCAATTTCTCCCAACTCATTTCTCCTCTCCATCTCCCAATGTCCTCCATGTTATTCCTTATGCTCCACAAGTAAGTGAAACCATATGATAATTGACTCTCTCAGCTTGACTTATGTCACTCAGCATAATCTCCTCCAGTCCTGTCCATGTTGATACAAAATTTGGGTATTCATCTTTTCTGATGGAGACATAATATTCTTTTGTACACATGGACCATATCTTCTTTATCCATTTGTCCATTGAAGGGCATCTTGGCTCTTTCCAGAGTTTGGCGACCGTGGCCATTGCTGCTATGAACATTGGGGACAGATGGCCCTTCTTTTCACTACATCTATATCTTTGGGGTAAATACCCAGTAGTACATAGGGAAGCTCTCTTTTTAATTTCTTAAGGAATCTCCACACTGTTTTCCAAAGTGGCTGCAACAGTTTGCATTCCCACCAACAGTGTAAGAGGGTTCCCTTTCTCCACATCCTCTCCAACACACGTTGTTTACTGCCTTGTTAGTTTTGGCCATCCTAACTGGTGTAATGTGGTATCTCAATGTGGTTTTGATTTGAATCTCCCTGATGACTAATGATGATGAACATTTTTTCATGTGTCTGTTAGCCCTTTGTATGTCTTCTTTGGAGAAGTGTCTGTTCATGTCTTTTGCCCATTTTTTGACATGATTATCTGTCTCGTGTGTGTTCAGTTTGAGGAATTCTTTATAGATCTTGGATATCAGCCCTTTGTCTGTAGTGTCATTTGCAAATATCTTCCCCATTTTGTGGGTTGCCTCTTTGTTTTGTTGACTGTTTCCTTTGCTGTGCAGAAGCTTTTTCTCTTGGTGAAGTCCCAAAAGGTCTTTTTCACTTTTGTTTCCTTTGCCTTTGGAGACATGTCTTGAAAGAAGTTGCTGTGGGTGATGTTGAAGAGGTTACTACCTATGTTCTCCTCTAGGATATTGATAGATTCCTGCCTCAAATTCAGATCTTTTATCCATTTCAAATTTATCTTTGTGTATGGTGTATGAGAATGGTCAAGTCTCATACTTCCACACATGGCTGTCCAATTTACCCAGCATCATTTATTGAAGAGACAGTCTTTTTTCCATTGTATATTTTTTCATGCTTTGTTGAAGATTATTTGACCATAGAGCTGCTCTCTACTCTGTTCCACTGGTTTATGAGTCTTTTTTTGTGCCTGTACCATGCTGTCCTGGTGATCACAGCTTTGTAGTAAAGCTTGAAATCAGGCAATGTGATGCCCCCAGTTTTGTTTTTCTTTTCAACATTTCCTTAGAAATTCAGGGTCTCTTCTGATTCCATACAAATTTTACGATTGTTTGTTCCAGCTCTTTGAAAAATGCCAGTGGAATTTTGATCGGGATGGCATTGAAAGTATAGATTGCTCTAGGCAGTACAGACATTTTAACAATGTCTATTCTTCTGATCCATCAGCATGGAATGTTTTTCCATCTTTCTGAGTCTTCTTCAATTTCTTTCATGAGTGTTCTGAAGTTTCTGGGAGTACATATCCTTTCCCTCTTTGGTTAGGTTTATTCCCAGGTATCTTATGGTTCTTGGTGCTATAGTAAATGGAATCAATTCTCTAATTTCCCTTTCTGTATTTTCATTGTTAGTGATAAGAAAGCAACTGATTTCTGTACACTCATTTTGTATCCTGTCACATTACTGAATTGCTGTATGAGCTTATTGATTTATTCTGTCACATTGATTGATTTGCAGATGTTGAACCATGCTTGAATCCCATGCATAAATCCCACCTGGTCATGGTAGATAATCTTTTTAATGTACTGTTGGATCCTATTAGCTAGGATCTTGTTGAGAATCTTAGCGTCCATATTCGTCAGGGATATTGGTGTGAAATTCTCCTTTTTGGTTGGGTCTTTGCCTGGCTTGGGGATCAAGGTAATGCTGGCTTCATAAAAAGAGTCTGGAGGTTTTCTATTTCTATTTTCTATTTTCTATTTTTTTGAAAATAGAAAATAGTACATCTACTGTTTGTTAGAATTCTCCAGGGAATCTGTCAGGTCCTGGACTCTTGTGTTATTTTTTTGGGAGGTTTTGATCACTTCTTCAATCTCATTACTAGATATTGGTCTATTTAGGTTGTCAATTTCTTCCTGATTCAGTTTTAGAAGTTTATAAGTTTCCAGGAATGCATCCATTTCATTTAGGTTGTGTAACTTATTGGCATATAATTGTTGATAATAATTTCTGATGATTATTTCTATTTCCTTGGTATTAGTCATGATATCTCCCTTTTCATTCATAATTTTATTAATTTGGGTCCTTTCTCTTTTGGATTAGTTTGGCCAATGGTTCATCGATCTTATTGATTCTTAAAAAAAAAAAAAAATGCAACAGCTTCTAGTTTCACTGATGTGTTCTACTGTATGTCTAGTTTCTATCTCATTGGGTCACAAATCAGGGCTCAACTGATACCAAAAGACTGAGAGTATTCCCTGCATATTCTCAGACCACAGTCCTTTGAAACTGGAACTTGACCATAAGAAAAAGTTCGGAAGGAATTCAAACACTTGAAAGCTAAAGACCACAGTGCTTAAGAATGGTTGGATCAACCAGGAAATCAAAGAAGAACTTAAACAATTCATGGAAACCGATGAGAATGAAGAAACTTTGGTCTAAAACCTATGGGATGCAGCAAAGGCAGTCCTAAGGGAGAAATACTTTGCCATCCAAGCCTCCCTCAAAAAAAATGGAAAAATCCAGATTATACCAGCTCTCTTTACACCTTAAAGAACTGGAGTATCAACAACAAATTAAGCCAACCCCACACACAAGAAGGGAAATAGTCAAGACTAGAGCTGCATTTCTGATCTGTATTGGATTCCTTCTCTTTGAAGAACTTCTTTTAATATTTTCTTGAAATGCAGTTTTTCTGGCAACAAATATCCTCAGTTTTTTTAAGATTTTATTTCTTTATTTGACAGAGATATAGCACAAGTAAGCAGAGCAGCAGGGAGAGGGAGAAGCAGGCTTTCTGCTGAGCAGGAAGCCTGATGTGGGACTTGATCCCAGGACCCTGGGATCATGACCTGAGCCGAAGACAGCCGCTTAACTGACTGAGCCAGCCAGGCACCCATCTCCTCAGTTTGTTTTTAATATAAGAAAGTTATTGTGTCCCTGTCAATTTTGAGGGATGACTTTTATGTATACAGAATTCTAAATTGGTAGATATTTTTCCTTTAACACTTTAAATATTTTTCCTCATTTTCTTGTTGCTTGCATGCTTTGATGAGAAGTATGGTGTAATTCTTATCCTTTTTCCTGTATAGGTAAGGTATTTTTGTTTTCCTTTGGAGTTCTTAAGATTTTCTCTATGCCTTTCATTTTCTAACTATATTACATTGAATGTAATATAGTTAGATGTAGGTTTTTTGATATTTATCGGTTTTGGTATTCTCTGAACTTCTATGATCTGTGGTTTTTTGCTGTCACTAATTTTGGAAAACTCTCCACCATTATTACTTCAAATATGTCTTCTGTTCAGTGTTTTTCTTCTGATATTCCCATTTATGTTATAACTTCTGAAATTGTCCTAAAGATCTTAGATATTCTGTACTTTTTTCCCCCATTTATTTTTCCTTCCTTGTCGATTTGGAAAGTGGTTAATGACATATCTCACCTTCATTGATTTTTTTTTTCCGTGACTATGTCCAGTCTACTGATGAGCACATCAAAGGCATCCTTAATTTCTGTTGCAATGTTTTTGATTTCTAACATTTCAGTTTTTTCTTAGATATTCCAGATATCTGCTTACATTGCCCATCCATGCTTACATGTTGTCTATTTTTCCCATGAGAGCCCTTAGCATATTAGTCATAACTGTTTTAAATACTCAGTATGGTTATTCCTAAATCTTTCTCATACCAGTCGGCTTATACTTAATCTCTACCTCTTCAGACTTCTTACTTTTAGCATGCCTTGCAGTTTTGTTGTCACTGTCAAAATGTAGATGTGATGTATTGGGTAAAAGGAAGTGAGGTATATAAGACTTTGGTATGAAGCTTCATGTTTGTCTTGCTAAAAGTAAGGCTTTGTTGTTTGCTATAGCTGAAGGTGTCAGCTGCTAACATTCCCTATACTGTTGTGCTTTTTTTTTTTTTTTAATCTCCACTAATACCTTTGGATTTCCTTTTAGACTGATTCTTAAGGTCTGAGGCTTGATTTTCTTTTAGGTATAATTCACTATTATTATATAGAAGCCCTAATATTGTGATGGTCAGGACAGGGGAAAAAATTCTATAAGCATCTGATTAGGGTTTGGCCTTTTAGTAAGTCTGTGCTTCTTGAACCCTTCCTAAGTGTTTCTCATGTCTCTCTTATCCATTTGGGAAGACAGAAAGGTTAGAAGGGGCTGAAATTGTGTATCTGCTTACCCCATGTTGAAAGTTTATTAGGTTCTAGTAAATCATGTTGGTTAAGCTACAGTTAAATAGTTTTCTTTGAGAGCAAAATTTGTTTAAGAGAACATGTTTAAAAGTAGCTACTTTCTGGTCCTCTTGTTGGAATTGTGTGGGAATTTTCCTTTGATCTTCACCCTGAGAACTTGGTTGGGTTTCTAGAGGTAAAACACATGGTAATGTGGGGGTACCACTAAGATTCAAGCTAGTACACCTTCAACTTTTAGCAATAAGCCTGCATAAAACTTTTTATGGTTATAATAGTCTATTTTGATCCAATAACAACTTTGATTGCATCAAAAACTCTGCACTTTTACTCCTAGTCCAACTTTACATTATTGAAGTGAGAATTAACTTTTTTGGGGACGCGTGGGTGGCTCAGTTGGTTAAGCAGCTGCCTTCGGCTCAGGTCATGATCCCAGCGTCCTGGGATCGAGCCCCACATCAGGCTCCTTGCTCCGCAGGGAGCCTGCTTCTCCCTCTGACTCTTCCTTCCACTCTGTCTGCCTATGCTCGCTCTCGCTCGCTCGCTCTCTGACAAAAAAAAAAAAAAAAAAAAAAAGAATTAACTTTTTTGTATTGTACATCCTTTAACCAATTTTTATGGTTATAGTTATTAATACTTTTGTCAAAGTTTTAATTTTTATACTAGAATTAAAATTGATTTATAGCTTATCCTTACAATATTACATATTTTATTTGTGTATATACTTATTGTGAGGCATATACTTTCATATGCTTTCATATTCATGTTTACCATCCTTTCATTTCACTTGAAAAACCTTGTTTATTACTTCTTCTAAGACAGGTATAGGGGTGACAAAAAATTCCTCAATTTTTGTTTGTTTGAGAAAGTTCATCTCCACTCAGTTTTAAAGAACAGTTTTACCAGGTATAAAATATTTGATGGGTAGTTTTTCTTTTCTTTCAGTACTTTGACTATACCACCTCATTCTGTCCTAGAGTGCAATATTTCTGGTTAAAAATTCACTGATAGCCTTGTTTTTTTGTTTTGTTTTGTTTTGTTTTTGTATTTTAGTTTCAGGTTTGTATTTAAATTCCAATTAGTTAACATACAGTATAATATTAATGTGAGGTGTAGAATGTAGTGATTCATCACTTACCTACAACACCCAGTTTTCATCACAAGCAGTGCCCTCCATAGTACTCATCACCCATTTAAACCATCTCTCTCCCCACCAACCCTCCAGCAATCCTCAGTTATTCTCTATAGTTAAGAGTCTGTTTTATGATTTGCTTCTCTCTTGAAATCCACTGATAGTCTTATAGGAGTTCCCTTATATGTACTCTTCTGCTATGTTCAAAATTCTTTGTCTTTTTTATTTTTGTCTATTTAATTTTAATGTCTTAATATAGACCTTTTTAGGTTCGATCTATTTGGAACCTTTGGGGAGCTAGAAATTTGGATATCCATTTCCCTCTCGAGATTTGGGAGGTTTTTAGCCATTATTTCTTTAAATATTCTTTCTGTCCTTTTCTCTTTCTCTTCTTCTATTTGTATAATTGATGTTATTATGTAAGTACTATAGATTTTCATCACTCTTTTTCAAACTTTTTTTCCATTTTGTAGTTTGGATAATTTCAAATCACCTGTGTTTGAGCTCACTGATTTTTTTCTTCTGCTTAATTGGGTCTGCTGTTGACGCTCTCTAATGTATTTTTTGGTATAGTCATTGTGTTCTTTAGCTCCAGAAGTTCTGTTTGGTACTTTTATATGATTTCTATCTCTTGTTGATTTCTCATTTTGTTTATGTATTATTCTCCTGATTTTATTTAGTTGTCTATTTATGTTCTTTTATAGTTCATTGAGCTTCTTTGAAATGATAATTTTGATATTTTGTCATGTAGTTTGTAAAGCTCCATTTCCTTTGTTTTGTTTACTGGTACTTTGGTTTTTTTTTTTCCCTTTGGTGATATCATGTTTCCTTGATTCTTCTTTCTTAAAACCTTGAGTTGATTCCTGTGAATTTGAAGTAGTCACCTCTTACCACCTTTACATCCTGGCTTCATTAGGAAAGTCCTTCACCAGTCACCCTGGCCAGAGATTCTAGATGGCTGGCTGCTAAGTTCTGTGGGAACTTGGTATCTGTGTCCATGGAGGTCAGCCTGTTGCTTGGGTCCACTGATGTAGGCCTGTCACCTGGGTCCCCAGGAACAAGGCTATATCCTAGGTCTGTGAAAGAAGGGACTTGATCCTTGGTCCAGGGGTCTAGCCTGGCTCTGCATTATATTTGGGCAGGCCTGGAACTTGGTACATGTGTGCTAGGCTGGAAACTAGTTTCATGATAGCTAGTATAGAGTCTGGAGTCCACAGGAATGAGCCTGGAGAATGAGTCTATGGGGTACTAGCCTGGAATCTTGTTCCATGGAGGCTGTCCTTGAGCCTGGGTTCTTAAGGTGGGCCTGGAGTCTGAGTCTACAAAGGCTGAGTTGGCATCAGGATCTGTAGGTCAGACCTAAAGCTGGTGTCTATGGGGTGAGTTTCAGGACGAGGTACAAAAGGGTGGGTCAGTAGCATGCATTTTCAGGAGACAATTTGGCACCAGGGACACTGGAGCCTGGGTCCATGGGTCTGTTTAGTGCTTGGGTCTGCAGAGGAAGTCCTGGAGCCTGGATCCATTGGGGCAATCTGGCCTGTGGGTCTGCAGATACTGTCTTGGTGTGGGATAGATCTGGATATAGTCCATAGAGACTGCTTTGGCACCAGGGTCCACTGCACTTGGCTTTTTACCTAAGTCACAGGGGTGGTCCTGGATCCCAATGGAAGCAGGCCCAACGTCTGGGTCTATGGGTACCAGTTTGTCACCAGCTTCCAATAGTGCAGTCTTTGAGACTAGATTAATAGTGCCTGCTTAAAGCCTGTGTCAGTGGAGACCATCTTGGCACCAGGGAACACTTGGGTGAACCTGGAGTCCAGGCCTGCAAAGGCAGACCTAGAGCTTGAATATGCTGAGGTTGGCCTGGTACTGGGATCTTTGGAGGTGGGCCTGGAGCCTGGATCCAAAGGGGACAGCCTGGTACCAGGTCTCACTTTAATGCCAGGGGCTATAGTGACGTCAAACACTCACTTCATTTTCTATTCCCCCAGCAGAGCTCTTGAATAAAGGGGAACCTCTCTTGACATAGTACTGCATAGGCTTGGGGAAAGGGTGACATGGGTTAAGTGAAACTATCTGGCTTCCCCTCTTTAGTGTGTCTTTTCTTATTTCTGTACTCTATCCAGGTGCTATAATTTCTCACCTAGATTTCAGAAGGTATTTATTTATGGATGGTTGTCAAATTGTTTCTATGAATGGCAAGTTCTGGAAACTCCTATAATGCTATCGAACAGACATTCCTTTCTAATATTTAATTTTTAATCTTAGAATTTACATCTTTTTCTTACATTGCCCATCTTTCTTGCATGTTCTCTACTTTTTCTATTAGAGTCCTTTGTATATTAATCATAGTTGTTTTACAAGATGGGATTAGGAGGGAGACAAACCATAAGAGACTCTTAATCTCACAAAACAAACTGACGGTTGCCGGGAGTGGGGGGGGGGGGGTGGATAGGGAGAGAGTGGTTGAGTTATGGACATTGGGGAAGGTATGTGCTATGGCGAGTGCTGTGAATTGTTTAAACCTTGCTATTCACAGACCTGTACCCCTGGGACTAATAATACATTATACATTAATAAAAAATAAAAAATAATTATTTAAAAAATCATAGTTGTTTTAAATTTCTAGTCTGATAATTCCAACATCCCTGCCATCTCTACATCTGGTTCTGATGCATTTTGTCTCTTTAAACTATTTTTTTAATCTTTTACTGTGCCTTGTAATTTTTGTTGTAAGTCAGATGTGATATGCTGGGAGGAGGAATCCTAGTGAATAGGTCTTTAATGATGTGATAGTAAGTTGTAAGGGAGAGGGAAGAGTTTGATAGTTTTATTAGTACATCTAACTCTATTTGTGAGCCTATGTCCCTGCCCTGTCACCTTTACCAGTACTTCTCATATGTGCCCCCCCCCCCCCCACTTCTCTGGCACTAGAGGTCTAGGGTGGCCTAGAGTTGGATATTTCCATCCACTCAGGTGGAAGGCCAGAGATTAGAGTTCTGTATTTCCCATTTCCTAATTTGGTTAGGCTCTAATAAAACTCCAGCCAGTTTGGTTCTGGTAAAATAGGTTTTCTTGAGGGCAGGCCTTTTAAGGAACAGACTGCTCTGGTATATCTCAAAATGGTTATTTTTCTCCTCCTCTTTTGGGAAAACAGGAGTAGATTTTCTTCAGTAGTGTCTGTGAGAATCTGGAAGAGCTCCCTGAAGCAAAAACTTACAAAAGTATGGGAGATTCATTATGACTGGGCACCCTCCTCTCCATGATTAAGTGGAAAGGCTTTTCTGCCAGCCTCAAATCATTTTTTTGTTTTGGTTATACTGATATGGCTGTTATGTAGGTACATCCTTGGATGAAATGAGTTTAGGATCCTCCTACTCTGCCATCTTCCCAGAAGTCCAACATAAATCAATCTTGTTTTAAGGATAACTACCCTAAGTATGACTTCATAGCCACAAAAATAAGGGAAAAATCATTAAAAATTAACTAAATAATTATTTAAAATTTCTGTACACAGAGTTATGAAAAACAAAAAGAAATGACAATTAAAAAAAAACATGACTGTCAACAGGTTTTATCCTTATATGTAATACATATAAGTCTGTCTATAAAAATAATGTTCATATTTAGATTATTTTTAATAAAAATATATTAAAGTTAGAAAAAATTTTCCTTCAACAGAAAAAATAGATGGCATATATTTTTTAATCACATACATTTATACTAATAATGAAATAAATTCCATTAAAATAATTTATAAAATACCAAGTACCTAACGTATATAATATCAATTGGGAAAAGTGTGAGAAAACAGCTGTCAATGTTACAAGTAAATAGGCATAATGACTAAACATTTTTAGAAAAGCTATATGAAAATATGTATAAATTATAATAAAAATATACTAATAGATATCAGTGACATTGGAAATGTGTAGTCCCTTTGACCCAGATATGTTTTTCATTTTTTAAATTTAATGTTTTATAATAAAAAATCTACATGACAAATCTATTCTCACAAACCTATATGTATATTAGCTGAAATTTTTTAAATTTATGTTTTAAATATTACTAACTTTACCAGACCTTCATAATTATTAAATGGTAATTAATCACCTTTTAAATTTTGTTCACAATTTTAAAAGGACTGTCTATTGGTGCTTCATTATAATCAAGATGTTAGGTGTTGGATGGAGCTAGAAACATATTCTATAATAAAAAGTAAATGTCTAGGAGGAATAGATGTTGAAATTTGTCAAGCGAAACTTCTAATATTATTATTTTTTCTCTCCTTAGTTGATATATATATATGTATATATACACATATATGTTATATATGATATATATGTTATATATAAGATATATATCAAATATATCAATATATCAATATATTTGATATATATCAGATATATCAATATATTGGGTGAACCTGGAGTCCAGGTTCTGTATTTAATTTAGTAAAAGGTTCTTTTTCATTTTCATCTTGGTAGATCAGGATATGGATGAACCCTCAGGTTTTACACTTGAAAATCTAGAACTCGCTTCAGGATACAAGGATCAACATCAAACAAGTGGAGTTTACCAATCTCAAAGATTGAGTGGTAGGTATAATATTTGAAAACGTATTTTAAAATAGTCATAAAACACTTAATGATTTAAAAATCGTCTGAAATGTGATCAACCTTTTAAGAAATTATTATTATTATTATTTTATAATCTCTACACACACTGTGGGGCTTGAAATCATACTTCTGAGATCAGGAGTTGCATGCCCTACTGACTCAGCCAGCCAGGTACCCCAAATACGATCAACTTTATTTATTGTTTTATTGTTAAATCTTTCTTTAGGTTGCATATTTTAGAACATTATCTGCCAAAATTAGGATTCTACAGAACTAGTAAATGCTATAATGCTATTTGCACTACTCATTACTTCTCACAGTTCTTAAATATTCTTAATTGTTATACTATATATCTTAAGTTTATTGACCAAGAAAGCCTATCTTTTTCATCATCATGGAATAATGTTTCTGGAAAATGAAGTACTTGTTTAGGAAACACTTTTCTAGGATTTTTATTTTTTTATTTTTTAAAAGATTTTATTTTAAGGGAGGAGGCAAGATAGTGGAGGCATAGGGGACCTCGTTTCATCTAGTAACTTGATTTTAACTAGATAACTAGCAGACCATCCTGAACACCCAAGAATTCAATCTGAGATGTAAGAAAAGAATATCTGGACTCTTCAACTAGAAAAGCAACCACTTTTTGCAAGGTAGGAGGTGAGAGTAGTGAATCCGAGGGGAGATACTGGAAGATAAGTAGTGAGGAGAGAGAGAGCCTTATAAGCCAGCTACCAGAAAGTGATATTGCCCTGGAGGGCAAAACTGGAGCCCTTAGAAATCTCAAGTGAGAGATATCCCTGCCTGAAAGGTGCTCAGTGGATGAAATGGGCAGAATTCTAGGTAGGGTAGTGTGGTCTCAGGATCCATAGAGTCACAGAATAAGCAGGGGTAACTGAACTGATACAGTTCCCAAGCAGTGGACTGGGGAAACTGGTTATGGTCAGTGAACCCACAGAGGGGCTCTTTGCTTAGTTTGTCATAAACTGTTAGCTGACACCTGATCTGGTGATTGCTGTCCACTGGGGGAACCTGCAGAGAACTAGAATTCAGGGACCCTCCTACATCCTTTGGGAGGGGCAGAACAGGTGCACACATGACCAGGCAACAGCTCTCAGGGTGGAGTCCTTGTAGAGGAAAGTATCCTGTGATTCTCTGCCTTCCCTCAAGGAGGGGCCAATCAGGTTTGCACAGGATCTGGCAACCCTTTCAGGGCCAGGGACTTACAAAGTACAGTAATGCAAGACCCTGCAACTTCTCCCAGAGGATCTCTGTGGACACACACTACAGGGATCTGCAGAGTTTGGCACACACAAAAGTGAAGACTGCTTGTCCCTGAGGTTCACTGAAGAGAAGGGATCACAGTCTTATAGCTTTGAGGCTAGAGGTCAGGTTGTGGCCATTTTAATTTTGATCCTCTAAAGAGGTGCAGAAAGCTTTCAGGGGGGAAAAAAAAAAAAAGCCACAGAGGAATAGCTTATACTGAGCCTGGCCCTCTCACAAGGAACTGTGTAATTCTAAACAGGCACACACCTGAGAAATAGCAGGTAGGCCCCGCCCCCAGAAGATAAGCTGAAAGAGCAGATACACAGAAAGAACTCACAAGACTATAAAACTCCAGCATTAGTGGAAAATAGTATATAGAATTAAAAGGTTTTTTTTTTCTTCAAAAGTCATTTATCTTTCAGTTTAAATTACCATTTCCACTAGTTTCAGATTTTATCAACTCTGTTTTTGTCTTTTTTTTAACTTTCATTTTTTACATTTACATTTTGTAGATGTATTTTTCATTTTGGCTCCCTTTCACTCTATTCAGTTTAATTTTTGTACATCTATAAGTTTTGTTTTCTTGACAGTTTGGGGATTAGTGTCTTCTAACACACAGACCAAAATACACCCATGATCAACTGGATCACCCTGTTTTGTCTACCCTGTAAGATTATATTCTCTCCCCCTCCTTTTTTCTTTTCTTTTTTGGTGTCTGACCTCTTCAAGTTTGTCTACTATGTATTTTGCTTGGGTTGTGGTTGATATTTCTGCTCACTCATTCATCCATTCTTCTCTGGTTAAAATGACCAGAATGAAGAATTCACAACAAAATAAAGAACCAAAGGTAATATTATCTTCCATAGATCTAATTGATATGGATATAAGTAAAACATCAGAAATAGAATTCAGGATAACACTTATAAAATTAGAATGGATAAAGAAGATGTGAGATATATAGATAGATAGATGATAGATATAATGGAATAGAATGCAGCTGTCAAAAAATGTCATTTGCAACCACATGGATGGAATTACAGGGTATTACGCTAAGCACAATAAGTCAATCAGAGAAGGACAATTATATGATCTCATGGATATGAGGATTTTGAGAAACAAGGCAGAGGATCATAGGGAAAGAAGGGAAAATTGAAACAAGACAAAACCAGAGAGGGAGATGAACCATCTTAATCTCAGGAAACAAACTGAGGGTTGCTGGAAGACAGGGATCGGGTGGCTGAGTGACGAGCATTGGGCAAATTGTGTGCTATCATGAGTGTCATGAATTATCTAAGACTGATGAATCACAGACCTGTACCTCTGAAACAATACATGATATGTTAATAAAAAAAATTATTAGTTGGACTTGAAAAAAGCAAAAAGACACTAAAGAATCTCTTAGTACAGAAGTGAAATCTAATCAGGCTGAAATTAAAAATGCTCTAACTGAAATGTAGTCTAAATTGGATGCCCTAACAGTCAGGGTAAATGAGGCAGAAGAGAGAGTAAAATAACATAGGAGACAAGTTGATGGAAAAGAAGGAAGCTGAAGAAAAGAGAGAAAAACAACTAATAGGCCATGAAAAAGGACTTCAAAATATCAGTGATGCTACAAAACATACCAACATAAGAATTGTTGGGGGGTCCTCAGGGAAAAGAGAGAGAAAGGGCAAGTACATGCATTTAAGCAAAGCATATCTGAGAACTTCCCTAATCTGGGCATTCGTGTTCAAGAGGTAGAGAGGGCCCCTCCCAAAAATCAGTAAAAATAGGTCAACACCCTGACATAATAGTGAAGCTTGCAAATTTTAGAGATAAAGAAGAAAATACTGAAAACAGTTTGAGAGGGGAAGTTCCTAACCAGAGAAGTAGAAACATTAGACTTACATCAGACCTATCCACAGAAGGAGGCAGGCCAGAAAGGGCTGGCATGTTGTATTCAGGGTAATAAATGAGAAAAATATGCAGCCAAGAATACTTTATCCAGCAAGGCTGTTGTTCAGAATGGAAGGAGAAATAAAGAACTTCCAGGACAGACAGAAACTGAAAGAATATGTACTCACCAAGACAGCTCTGCAAGATATATTTAAGGGGATCCTGTAAGCAAACAGAGAGCCCAAGAGTAATGTAAACCAGACAGAACAGAGACAATTTATAGAAACAGGGACTTTACAGGTAATGCAGTGGCACTAAATTCATATCTTTCAATAGTTATTCTGAATGTAAATGGGCTAAATGCTCCAATGTAAAGACATGGGGTATCAGATTAGATAAAAATCAACATCCATCCATATGCTGTCTACAGGAGACCCATTTTAGACCTAGAGACATCTCCATATTGAAAGTGAGGGAATAGAGAATCATTTATCATGCTGATGGACCACAAAAGAAAGCTAGAGTAGTCATCCTGGATTTTAAACCAAAGATAGTGGTAAGGAATGAAGAGGGACACTATATCATAGTTTAAGGGCCTACCCAACAAGAAGATCTAACAATATTTATGCTCCTAACTTGGGAGCAGCCAATTATATGAACCAATTAATAACCAAATTAAAGAAACATGTAGATAATAATATAAAAATACTAGGGGACTTCAACACCCCATAAACAGCAATGAAGAGATCATCTAAGGAGAAAATCAACAAGGAAACAAGAGCTTTGAATGACGCATTGTATTAGATGGACTTTGTAGATACATAGAGAACATTCTATCCTAAAACAACAGAATACTCATTCCTCTCAAGAATACATGGAATGTTCTCCAAAATAGACTACATACTGGGTCACAAATCAGGTCTCAGCCAATACTAAAAGACTGAGATTATGCCCTGCATCTTATCAGACCACAATGCATTGAAACTGGAACTCAATCACAAGAAGAAAACTGGAAGGAATTCAAACACTTGGAAGTCAAAGAGTATCCTTCTAAAGAATGAATGGGTCAACCAGGAAATTAAGAATTAAAATCTTTGAAACAATGCGAACAATAACACATTGATTCAACCATTGTGATGGTGCAAAGGCAGCCCTAAGGGGGAAATACATAACCATCTAAGCCTCTCAAAAAATTAGAAAATCCCAAATGCACAAGCTAACCCTACACAAAGAAATGAGAAAAAATAGCAAATAAAACCTAAACCAAGCAGGAGAAGAGAAATAATAAAGACTAGAACAGAGATCAATGAAATAGAAACTAGAAAAACAGTAAATCAATGAAAGTGATCAATGAAAGTGACGGTGATTCCTTGAATTAATAAGATCAATAAACCACTGGCAAAACTTATCCAAAAGAAAAAAGGATCTAAATTAATTAAATCATAAATGAAAGGGGAGCAATCACAACTAACACGAAGGAAATAGAAACAATTATTAGAAATTATTACCAGCAACCATATACCAACAAATTAAGCAATGTGGAAGAAATGGATGCCTTCCTAGAAACTTTCAAACTACCAAGACTGAAACAGGAAGAAATAGACAATCTAAATAGACCAGTAATTAAATTTAAGCAGTAATCAAAAACCTCCCCAAAACACAGGTCTAGGTTGGGTGGCTATCCAGGGGAATTCTACCAAACATTTAAAGAAGAAGTCATATCTATTATCCTGAAGGAGATATTTTAAAAAATAGAAACAGAAAGATAACTTCCAAACTCTTGCTAGGAGGCCAGGATGACCCTGATTGCAAAACCAGGCAAAGACCCCATCAAAAAGGAGAATAATAGACCAATATCCCTGATAAACATGGATGTCAAGATACTCAACAAGATCCTGGCTAATAGGTTCCAACAGTACCTTAAAAGGATTATTCACCAGGGTTTTATGCCTGGGTTGCAAGAGTGATTCAACATTCGCAAATCAATCCATGTGATAAAACACATTAATTAAAGAAAAAAACAAGAAACATATGATTCTCTCAATTTATACAGATAAAGCATTTGACAAAATACAACATTAATTTATGATTAAAACTCTTCAGATTATAGGGATGGAGGGAACATTCCTCAATATCATATTTATGAAAAGCCCACAACAAGTATCACTCTCAATGGGGCAAAGCTTAGAGTTTTTTTCCTTTAAGATCAGAAACACGACAGGGATGCCCACTCTTGCCACTATAGTTCAACATAGTACTAGAAGTCTTAGCATCAGTAATCAGACAACAAAAAGAAATAAAAGTCATCCAAATCAGCAAAGAAGTCGTCCTCTCAATCTTTCACAGATGACATGATCTTTATGTGAAAAACCCAAAAGACTCCACCCCCAAGTTAGTAGAACTCATACAGCAATTCAGCAATGTGACAAGATAAAAAAAATCAATGCACAGAAATGAGTTGCTTTTCTATACACTAACAATGCAACTGTCGAAAGAGAAATTAAGGAATTGATTCCATTCTCAATAACAACAAAAATCATAAGATATCTTAGAATAAACCTAACCAAAGAAGTAAAGGATCTATACTCTAGAAACTATAAAACACTTACAAAAGAAATTGAGGAGGATACAAAAAGAAAAATATTCCATGCTTGTGGATTGGAAGAATGAACATTGTTAAAATATCTATCCTGCCCAGAGTAATTTACACTTTCAGTGCTATCGCTATTAATATACCATTGAAATTTTTCAAAGTGCAGGAACAAAAAATTCTAAAATTTTTATAGAATTAGAAAAGACTCTGAATCACTAAGGGAATGATGAATGAGAAAAACAAAGCTGGGGGCATCATGTTGCTTGACTTCAAGCTATATTACGAAGCAGAGATCACCAAGACATCATGGTATTGGCACAAAAATAGACACATAGATCAATGAAATAGAATAGAGACTCTAGAAATGAATCCTTAACTCTATAGTCAACTAATCTTTGTCAAATCAGGAAGAAATATCCAGTGGAAACAAGATGGGCTCTTTAATAAGTGGTGCTGGGAAAATCGGACAGCTACATATAGAAGAGTGAAACTGGACTATTCCCTTACACCATCCACAAAGATAAACTCAAAATTGATGACAGACCTCAATATGAGACAGGAGTCCATCAAAATCCTAGAGGAGAACCTAGGCAGTAACCTCTTTGATATCAGCCACAGGAACTTCTTTCAAGACATGTCTCCAAAGGCAAGTGAAACAAGAGCAAAAATTAACTTCTGGGACTTCATCAAGATAAAAAGCTTCTGCATAGCAAAGGAAACAGTCAGCAAAACTAAGAGGCAACCTATGGAATGGGAGAAGATATTTGCAAATGATGTTACAGATATAGGCCTGATACCCAAGATCTGTAAAGAACTTCTCAAACTCAACACTCAATGAGCAAATAAGCAAGTCAAAAAAATGGGCAGAAGACATGAACAGGCACTTCTCCAAAGAAGACATCCAAATGGGTAACAGACACATGAGAAAATTTTCAACACCTCTATTCAGCAGGGAAATAAAAAATCAAAACCACATGAGATACACCACACACCAATTAGAATGTCAAAAATTACCAAAACAGTAAACAACAAATGCTGGCAAGGATGTGGAAAAAGGGAACACTCTTACATTGTTGATAGGAATGCATGCTGGTGTAGCCATTCTGGAAAACACTATGGAGGTTCCTCAAGATATTAAAAAATAGAGCTACACTATGACCCAGCAATTACACTACTAGGTATTTACCCCAAAGATACAGATGTAGTGAAAAGAAGGGGCACTTGCACCTCAATGTTCATAGCAGCAGTGTCCACAATAACCTCACCTTGGAAGGGGCCGGGATGTTCTTCAACAGATGAATGGATAAAGAAGATGTGGTAACATATATGCAATAGAATATTATTCAGCCATCTGAAAGGATGAATACCCAAATTTGCACCAACATGGATGGAATTGGAGGGGATTATGTTAAGTGAAGTAAGACAAGCAGAGAAAAGACTATCATATGGTTTCACTCATATGTGGAACATAAGCAATAACACGGAGGACCATAGGGGAAGAGGGAGAAATTAGAGAGGGAGATTAATCATGACAGACTATGGACCCTAGGAAACAATCTTAGGGTTTCAGAGGGGGGGAGGGTGAGGGAAAGAGATAATAGGGTGATGGGTATTGAGGAGGGCACATGCTGTGATGAGCATTGGTTGTAATACATAACTAGTGAATCACTGAATACCACATCAAAAACTAATGATGTACTCTACAGTGGCTAACTGAACATAATAAAAACAAATAAATAAAAATAAGAGAGGTAACAGTGATTCTCAGATGGAAAGGACCTAACTTGTCTGTCTGTCTTTTTTTTAAACTTGCCTTTTAGGGAATTTTCCCTGAAAGATTTATTGAGCTCTTACTATAGGCAAGATATCTAATCTATCTGGGACTTGATTCTGTATTCAAAAGTTCATTATTGACACAGCCTAATTCTGAGTAGGTGCAAAGCTCCAAATACTAATTTTGTCTGCTCCCACAATCATTTTTGTGAGTGATTATGTACCTATGTCCCATTTCTGGCTGGGGATATTTCTACTTTACATGAAGCTGTATGAGAGCTTCCCTTGAGATTAAGAATAGAGATATCAGGGGTGCCTGGGTGGCTCAGGGGTTAAGCCTCTGCCTTCGGCTCAGGTCATGATCCCGGGGTCCTGGGATGGAGCCCCGCATCGGGCTCTCTGCTCAGCAGGGAGCCTGCTTCCTCCTTTCTCTCTCTCTCTGCCTGCCTCTCTGCCTACTGTGATCTCTGTCTGTCAAATAAATAAATAGAATCTTTTAAAAAAAAAAAGAATAGAAATATCATTCACTGATTTTTGACAATAATTGGTTTCTTTATTCTTGTACATTTTAGTGCTGTTTTAAAATATTTTTCCAAAATATGTTCAGTTGCCATGAAGAATTACACATAACTTAAGTGGGAATTTAATAAATTTTGTATAGGTGAGAATACCTGCCCTTGCTTTATTCTGCATTTTTCTCTCTGTGCTATTTCTTGCATGCTAATAATGTGCATCTAATTTGGTGAAGCTTTTAGGCAAAGTTAATTTTATCATTACTACATTTCAGGTTTTCTGCCTCCCACCTAGTGTCTATGTTCTGTTTTATTCTACTTTGAAAGTATCTGTTTTTAAACTATTAAAGTTGAAATTGTACATAAATTATTTCACTAAGCCAAAAAAAGGTCATGTGCTTAATCCACCGAGAAAATAAAAAACATCCTATGCTTATGGATTAGAAGAACAGATATCATTAAAATATCTATACTACAGAAAGCAATCTACAAGTTTAATGCAATCCCTATCAAAATACTATCATCAACTTTCACAGAGCTAAAATAAACAATCCTAAAATTTGTATGGAAATACAAAAGAACCCAAATAGCCAGAGGAATCTTGAAAAAGAAAAGCAAAGCTGGAAGCATGACAATTCTGGACCTCAAGTTATATTATAAAACTCATGGTCAAGACAGTATGGTACTGGCACAAAAACAGAAACACAGATCAATGGAACAGACCAGAAAACTCAGAAATGGACCCACATTTATAGTATCAACCAGTCTTCTTCAAAGCAGGAAAGAATATTATTAATGGGGAAAGTCCATGTAGTTTTTATTTCTTTGATTTCCTGGTTGATCCCTTCATTCTTTAGTAGCATGTTCCTTAATCTCCATGTATTTTGAATTTTCCAGATTTTTTTCCCTGTGATTGACTTCTAGTTTTATATTGTAGTGGTCAGAAAGGTGCATGGTATGATTTCAAAGTTTTTGCATTTGACCAGGCCTGTTTTGTGACCTAATATGTGATCTATTCTGGAGAATGGTCCATGTGCAATAGAAAAGAATGAATATTCTCCTGTTTTAGGATGGAATGTTCTGAATATATGTTAGATCCATCTGATTCAATGTTTCATGTAAAGCCATTGTTTCCATGTTGATTTTCTATTTAGGTAATCTATTGATATAAGTGTTGTGTTAAAGTCCCCTACTATTATTCTGTTATTATGAGTAAGTTCCTTTAAGTTTGTTAGTAAATGTTTTATTTATTTGGGTGTTCCCATATTGGGTGCATAAATATTTATAATTGTTGTATTATCTCCTTTATATTGTATAGTGCCTTTCTTTGTCTTTTGTTAGTCTTTGTTTTAAAGCCTAGTTTGTCCAGTATAAGTATTGCCACTCTGGCTTTCTTTGGACATCTATTTGATGACGGAAGTTTCTTCATCCCCTCTCATTCAATCTGCAGGTGTTTTAAGTCTAAAATGGGTCTCTTTTAGGCAAGATGCTTGTTTTTTAATCCATTCTGATGCCCTACATATTTTTATTGCAGCATTTAGTCTATTTACAGTCAAAGTAATTACTGATGCATGTGTATTTATTGCCATTTTATTACTTGTTTTATCATTGTTTCTGGAGATTTTCTCTGCTCTTTTTTTTGTCACTTCTGGTCTCTTCTTTCCACACAAAGAGAACCCTTTAATATTTCTTGAGGGATGATTTAGTGGTCATGAACTTCTCTAGTTTTTGTTTGTCTGGGAAACTCTTTATCTCTCCTTCTATTCTGAATAATAGCCTTGCTGGGTAGAATACTCTTAGCTTCAGATTTTTCCCATTCACCACGTTGAATATATCACATCAGTTTCTTCTGGCTTGCCAAGTTTCTTTTGAGAAATCTTCACCTTACCTTACAAGTCTTCCCTTGTAAGTTAAGCATTTCTTTTGTTTTACTGCTTTTAAGATTGTTTTCTTTATTACTGTATTTTGCAAATTTATTTATAACATATGTTGGTGTTGGCCTGCTTTTGTTGATTTTGGTGAAAGTTCTCTGTGCCCTCTGGATCGAATGACTGTTCCCTTCTCTGGATTATGGAAGTTTTCAGCTATTATTTCTTCAAATAAATTTTCTGACCCCTTTTCTCTCTCTTCTTCTGTAACTCCTATAATAATGAATGTTATTATGCTTGATGTAGTCACTGAGTTCCCTAAGTCTATTCCTATTTTGCATAATTATTCTTTCTCTCTCTTCTTCAACTTCATTAATTTCTGATTAATTTCCAATACTTTGTCTTCTAGGTCACTAATTCATTTCTCTGCTTCTTCCAGCCTGCTGTCCATTGTGTGAAGTCTGTTTCTTACCTCATATATTGCACTCTTCATCTCTGATTTTTTTTTTACCTCTTTTATTTCTGTGGTAAGGCTCTCACTCATGTCTTCTACTCTTTTCTCAAGCTCAGTGAATATCTTTATAACTGTTGCTTTAAATTCTCCATCAGCCATGTTACTTATGTTTGTTTTGCTTATATCTCTGGCAATTGCCTTATCTTGTTCTTTCATTTTAGATGAATTACTCCATCTTGGCACTTTTTCTAAGTCTTGGCATTCTTCTCTACGTTAGAAAAGCCAGGTATGTCTTGTGTTCCTGAAAGAACTGGCCTTAAGAAGTCAAGATCTGGCACTTCAGGGATTGTCCCTGGTATGTGTTGTGTATACTCTGGTGTTGTATTTTGATTGCTCCATCCTTCAGGCCAGTCATCTGGTCACATGGTGGGATTTAACTAGGTGTACTTGTTCTGCTTGTGAAATGAGACCTGACAATACCTCTACCAGAACTGAAGCCTGCAGAAAGCTCTGGTTGGGAGATGATTTTATGGGCAGGGGTTTGTGCTGGTCCTCCAGGGTAGAGGCCCACCACACCGGGAATGATGCAAGCTCAACTGAGAAGAGTATTCCCACCAGAGTGCATGGGCATGGGGCTTGGTGTACACAAGTTAGGCAGCAAGTGTTGGTGCTACGCTGCTTTCCACAGATGGCCCTGTGTTTTTATTGAGGAATAGGGAGGGAAACTGCCAGCCAGCTCCTTGGATCCTGGTGAGGTGTCACCATCAGCACTTCTTATGGATGCACTCTGAGAACAAATAATCTCCCTCTCATGTTCCCCATGTGTTCTTCAGATCACTATTTCCAAGATATCTGCCTTTAGGCTCCCCCCCCGCTTATCTCCAGGAGCTATGTAGTACCCTCTGAGCTCTATGCCAGCCATGCCCACCTTTAAACTCTGGGCTTTAAGGTCCACTGGTTGCAAGAACTCATGAAATTCAACCTCTCTTATTCCAAGCCAGTAGATTTGGAGAAATGTTCTTGTGCATTCCCCTCGTGTTCCTCTCTCTCTTGCCCTTCCCCATGACCATGGCTCCTTCCCCTCTAAAGTACCCATTATTCACTTCTTCCCTATACCAAATCTCCACACTTTCTAACTTCTCTAATGTGGTCTTTCCCTTCCCTTCAGTTGTGTTTGTTCTGTCAGTTTTCAGGTCAGTTTCTGAGATATTTAGGATGGTGTGTTATTTAGTTGTATTCATAGGAAGAGGTAAGCCCAAGGCCCTCTTCATCTGTTGTCATCTTTCTCTCCCCCAAACCCAGAAGAATTAATATTGTTAAAATATTCCTACAACCCAAAGACATATATAGATTTTTCAGTCAGCAAAGGAAAAGATATCATAAAATTTGTGTGGAACAACAACAACAAAACCCTAAATAACCAAAGTTATCTTGAGAAAGAACAAAATTGCAGACATGGACTTCCTAATTTTAAACTACATACTAGAAAGCTATTATAATCAAAACTGGTATAAAAAACTGCCACACAGACAAATGAAAGAGAATTGAGAGTCCATAAATAAACCAATGCATACAGTTAACTAGTAGTTCACAAGGAAGCCAAGAATACTCAAATAAAGAAAGGATAGTCTTTTCAATAAGTTGTGTTGGGAAACTTTAATATCCACATGTGAAAAATAAAATTGATCCCTATACACAAAAATAAATTTGAAATAAAGATTGAACTGTAAACCCTGAAACCATAAATCTCCTAGAAGTCCTAAGGAAAAGGTTCTTTGACATCGGTCTTGGGAATGACATTTTGGATAAGATACCAAAAGCACAAGCAACAAAAACAAGAATAAATAAATAGAACAAATCAAACTTTAAATCTGTCTAGCAGAAGAAGCACTCAACAAAATGAAATGGAAACCTGCAGAATAGGGAAAAAAAAGTTTTTAAACTACATATTGGGTAAAAGAGGTCAATATCTTAAATATGTAACTCAATAGCATTAACACTAATAATCCCATTATAACTGGGTAGAGGACCTGAATATATGCTTTTTTCCAAAGAAATTCAAATGGCCAGCAGGTAGATGAACAGATTCCTAACTTCACAAATTGTCAAGGAAAGGCATATCAAAACCACAATAAGATATCATCTCACACCTGTTAGAATGGATATTATCAATAAAACAAGAGATAACAATTTCTGGTGAGAAATTGGAGAAAAGGGAACCATATTGTTACAGCCAATGGAAAATAATATGGAGGTTCCTCAAAAAAAAAAAAAAAAGGATTACCATATGATTCAAAATTCCATATTCTGGGTATGTATCTGAAGAAAATGAAACCAAAATCTCAAAGAGATATCTGCACTTCCCTGTCCCTTACAGTGTTAATCACCTTAGCCAAGATATGGAAAAAATCTTATATGTCTTTTTGAAAAATCAATGGATAAAGGAAGTGTGGTAAATATATACAGTGGAATATTATTCAGCCATAAAAAAGGAAATATTGTCCTTTGCAAAACATGGATGGACCTTGAGACTATTATGCTACATGAAATAAGTCAGAAAAAAAATACAAGTACTGTATATTCTTTCTTATATATTTGTAATCCAAAATGTACTAACTCATGGGAACATAGAGTAGAATAGTGGTTGCCAGGGACCTGAGAGTAGGTGAAATGGGGAAATGTTGGCCAAAGAGTATAATCTTCAATTTATAAGATTAGTAAGTTCTGGGGATGTAATATACAATATGGTAGCTATTAATACTATACTGTATACTTGAAAATTTCTAAGAGACTACATCTTAAATATTCTCACAAATATATATATATGTACATATACACATATGATATACATATGTATATATACATATATACATGTACATATGTATATATACATATATACATGTACATATGTATATATATATATATAGTGATAGACATGTTGAATTTATTGTGGTATTCAGTTTTCAGTATATAAGTGTATCCAATCATCACATCATAAGCCCTAAACTTATACACACCCTAAACTTATACAATGTTATATATAAATTATATCTCTATGAAGTTGGAGAATTCAAAAAGGAATGTATGGTTAAGTTTTATAAATGACTTTTTACCTTAAAATAATCTTACATCACTTTTCTTGAGAACTAGTGATATAATAACTATATTCAGAGATGACCTACCTTAAATTCTGGGAATGAATTCTATTAGATGATGCCATACTGTTATTTTAATAAACTTCTGATTTTCTTCCTTATTGTTTATTTAAGATTTTTGCATTTATATTCTAAACATGTACTGTGTAATATAGCAATCACTAACCACATATGGATATCAAACACTTGAAATGCAGCTAACCTTCATTGAGATGTATTACAAGTTTATAATACATGCTTGAGTTTGAAAGCCTACTGTGAAAATGACTACTTAAAATATTTCATCAATTGTATTCTTTTATGTGTTGCAATGATATTTTGGATTTATTTTGTTAAATAAAACATTACTAAAATTGATTTTACTTGTTTCTTTATTTTTAGTAAAGGTATTATGAACTTGCATTATATTTCTGTGCATTTTTAATTGCAATTATGCCAGTTATGTCTATTTCAATGTCAATATCTTTGCAATGAATATTTTGACTTTGTGAAAGGAATGCAAAAATTCAATTTTTATGTACTATGGCATAGAAATTAATTCTTTAAGAATTATAAGGAATTCCATGGATTTAAATGTGGAGGACTGGCCTTTGGAAAGGTTACTTTAATTGTGCATTTCAATTTTTAATTGTTCTTTCCACTTTTTTCTTGGCATATTTTGCTTATTGGTATTTTTTTCTTCCAAAAGTTCTTATTTCCTTAGGATTTTAGAACTTATTTTCCTGTTTCTAGATGACAGATAAATTGGTGGATAAAGAATGATGTTTTACAAAGAAATGTAACCTAGCAATTGACTCTTAAATCTAACCCCTGTGTTAATGGTTAATCCTTTCTAAAACTGGGTGAATCTCTTGTGATAATAGCTGATGATTTCTTTTGTCCCATGCTTAAAACTTTTAAATTACTTGAAAATATTTTAAAATCTTGGAATTCCTTGCAAATATCTACATTTCTGTATTCTTCTGAGAATTTAGATGATCCAGGAATACCAGGCCTGCATTTATAACAGGAAGAGTAATAGGTTTTTATTTTTTTATTTTTATTTATTTTTTTTTTTTGCTTTCCAACAAATTGTATATATTTATTTTTTTTAATTTTTTATTTTTTATAAACATATATTTTTATCCCCAGGGGTACAGGTCTGTGAATCACCAGGTTTACACACTTCACAGCACTCACCAAAGCACATACCCTCCCCAATGTCCATAATCCCACCCCCTTCTCCCAAACCCCCTCCCCCCAGTGACCCTCAGTTTGTTTTGTGAGATTAAGAGTCACTTATGGTTTGTCTCCCTCCCAT
>NC_081562.1:139858485-139870596 GCF_022355385.1 Mustela nigripes
AGGGCAGCTCTATTTTCAACATTTTGAGGAACCTCCATGCTGTTTTCCAGAGTGGTTGCTCCAGCTTGCATTCCCACCAACAGTGTAGGAGGGTTCCCCTTTCTCTGCATCCTCAACAGCATCTGTCATTTCCTGACTTGTTGATTTTAGCCATTCTGACTGGTGTGAGGTGGTATCTCATTGTATTTGATTTGTATTTCCCTGATGCCAAGTGGTATGGAGCACTTTTTCATGTGTCTGTTGGCCATCTGGATGTCTTCTTTGCAGAAATGTCTGTTCATGTACTCTGCTTATTTCTTGATTGGATTATTTGTTCTTTGGGTGTTGAGTTTGCTAAGTTCTTTATAGATTTTGGACACTAGTCCTTTATCTGACATGTTGTTTGCAAATATCTTCTCCCATTCTGTCAGTTGTCTTTTGATTTTATTAACTGTTTCCTTTGCTGTGCAAAAGCTTTTGATCTTGATGAAATCCCAATAGTTCATTTTTGCCCTTGCTTCCCTTGCCTTTGGCGATGTTCCTAGGAAGATGTTGCTGCGGCTGAGGTCGAAGAGGTTGCTGCTTGTGTTCTCCTCAAGGATTTTGATGGATTCCTTTCACACATTGATGTCCTTCATCCATTTTGAGTCTATTTTTGTGTGTGGTGTAAGGAAACGGTCGAATTTCATTTTTCTGCATGTGGCTGTCCAATTTTCCCAACACCATTTATTGAAGAGGCTGTCTTTTTTCCACTGGACATCCTTTCTGCTTTGTCGAAGATGAGTTGACCATAGATTTGAGCGTCTATTTCTGGGCTCTCTATTCTGTTCCATTGATCTATGTGTCTGTTTTTGTGCCAGTACCATGCTGTCTTGATAACAGTTTTGTAATAGAGCTTGAAGACCAGAATTGTGATGCCACCAACTTTGGCTTTCTTTTTCAATATCCATTTGGTTCAACATTCGCAAATCAGTCAATGTGATACAACACATCAATAAAAGAAAGAACAAGAACCATATGATACTCTCAATAGATGCTGAAAAAGCATTTGACAAAGTACAGCATCCCTTCCTGACCAAAACTCTTCAAAGTGTAGGGATAGAGAGCACATACCTCAATATCATCAAAGCCGTCTATGAAAAACCTACAAAAGAAGAAAGAAAGAAAAGGGGGGAGAGAGAGAGAGAGAAGGAAAGAAAGAAGAAAGGAAAGAAAGAAAGAACTCATGTTTGCAGCATTGACAAGAGAGGAGAAAGAAATAAGTAACAAGTATAGTAGATATTAATTCAGATATAATAATCATCATTTTAAATGTCAGTGGTCTAAATACACCAATCAAAAGACAGATACTGTCAGAGTTGATGTAAAAGAAAAAAAAAAACAACTACATGTTGTTTACAATTAACCCATGTTGAATATAAAGAGATGGCAGAATAGGAGGCTCCTGACTTTCTTCCTCCCATAGATGCACTGCATATACAGCTAAACACAAACCAGTTCCCTCTGAGAAAAATCCAGAAATTAGTTGAGTGTCTCCTATACATTAGGCAATCAAGAAAATACAATTGAAATACAATTGAAATACAATTGAAATAATTAGGAAAACCTGAGACATACTCAATGCCATAAGTCCCACCCTGGAACAAGCCTTACAACTTGGAGGGAACTTCCTAAAGAGCAAAGGGCCTGGACCACATACTTGAAAACCAAGTTTTATGGCTTCCAACCAGGTTCCTGGCTCCCAAATTACTAGCTTGGAGAATCAGTGTACCTTAGTGTTTGTAAGTCCTAAAGGTAACAAATTTTAAAAAGAGGACACCCATGTTATTTTATTTTATTTTTTATTATAGTTGACACATGGTGTTACATTAGTCTTAGGTATATAATATACTGATTTGACAAGTTATTGTTTTTGTTTTTTTTTAAGAGAGTGAGCATAAGTGGGGTGGGAGGGGCAGAGGGAGAGGGAGAGGGAGAGGGAGATAATCTTAAGCAGGCTCCATGCCCACTATGGAAACCAATACAGGGCTTGGTTTCACAACCCTGAGATAATGACCTGAGATAAAAATCAAGATTCAGAGGCTTAATTGACTGAGCCGCCCAGGCACCCCATGTCAAGTTTATGCATTATACTATGCTCACACCACACGTGTAGCTACATCTGCCACTATATATTATTGCAGTATCACTGACTATATTCCTTAATGCTGTGTCTTTTATTCCCATGACTTATTCATTGCACAGCCGGAAGCCTGTATCACCTTCTCTTTACCCATTTGGCCTATCCTCCCAATCCCCTCCCTTCTGGCAACCATTAATTTGTTCTCTGTATTTATGTTTGATTCTGCTTTTGGTTTGTTTAAGATTCTGCATATGTCTGAAATAATATGGTATTTGTCTTCCTCAGTCTGACATATTTCACTTAGCATAATATTCTCTAGGCCCATTCATGTTTTGGCAAATAGCGCATTCTTACCTTTTATTATAGCTGAGTAATAATGAATAATATTCCATTCCATGTATATACATGGAATAGTACACACACACACACACACACATAATCTTTCTTAATCTTTTGTCTATAAATGGACACACTTTGGCTATTGTAAATAATGCTGCAATAAACATAGAGGTGTAAATACATTTTCAAATTAGTTTTGTTTTCTCTGGGTAACTACTCAGTAGTAGAATTATCAGATCATATGGTATTTCCATTTTTAATTTTCGGGGGGGGTACCTCCATGCTGTTTCCATAGTGACTGACCAGTTTACATTCCCAACGGTGTGAAATTTTTTTTTTTTTCCATATGCTCACCAACAGTTCTTATTTCTTGAAAAAAAGAGGTCATTTTAAAATGGATGCATGAACACTTCCAATGGCAATCCCCCTCGGCTCAGTACGGAGGGAGCAGGCAAAAATACAAGGCTCCCAGTTTCTCTCTTTAAGGGGCTTGACTGCATTCTTCTCCATCTACTTTTAAATCACACTGCATGAGGGAGCTAATTAGGACCTTCTTGGGAGCCTGAAAGTACTTGTGGGCATTTTCTCTATCTTCTTCTTCCAGCAGGAACAGTAAAACCAAGTCTTCAGCTTCTCCATAGAAGGAACATGTCCACAACTTTTACAGCTGCCACTTGATGGATGGGCTCCCAAATCACTTATATCTGAAAACAAACAAACAAACAATGTTTGGTATTTGTGAGTCCCCTGGGACAGTGTTAAGCTACTTAATCCCCTAGAAGCTGATGTAAGCATATAGGAACTCCCTGTGCCTTCTCATGGCTCATCCCAGGAATAAAGCCAAGTCTCCATCTTCTCCTTTAATAAAAGGAGTTTGTCTATACATCTAGCACCCTAACTTCTTTGTATAAGGGCTTGGCGGTTCTGGGACCTGAAGGGGTGCAGCATTTGTAAGAGCACCAGGACTGCAGAGATTAATGATGCACATCTATATCCATACAAAATAACTCTCAATGACTATCTCCTCCAAATCATCACAGGATGAATGGGCAAAAACACCCAACTCGAAGTTTCTCCTTACTAGGAGATAGACTACTTATCTAACATCCTGACTTTTCTATCTTCAGCCTGATGATTGGCTTTCACTTAGCCTGCATTGATGAGCTGAAAGGACAATTAGTGGTAATCCACAGTGCATGATTGAGTGTGTGGACATTTCTAATGTCTTTGGGTTGCTGACTAGTCACAGCACACCCAAATCTCCTAGGCACTACTCAGAACAAAGACAGCAGTTTAAACAAGCACAGAGGTTTGAGCAGCAAACAGAAGAGTAGGCTAAGCTGATTGGCAAGGTTTATCTCATAAACAGGTCCAGACTGTCATCGCTGGGAGAGAAGGCTGTTTTATCTAGTGCACACAAACCAATACCGAGAGTTAAACTGAAGGAATGGGAATATGTTCTGAACAAAGGAAGACAAATCTCCAGAAACTGACCCTATGGAAACATAGACAAGTTATTTACCCAACAGCAAATTCAAAATAAAGGTTATAAAGATGCTTACTGATGTCAGGAGAGTAATGTATGAAAAAAGTAGGAATTTCAACAGAGAAGGAAGAGTACCCAAACATAAATCATAAGGTTGAAGAATAAAATAACTGACTTGAAAAAAAAATCAATAGAACTACTTAATCAATAGAACTACTTAATAGACTAGGTAAAGCAGAAGAAAAAATCAGTAAACTCAAAGACAACTCAGTGGATTTTACCCAATCAAAGGAGCAAAAAGGAAAAAAAAAAAGAATGAAAAGGATTAAAGGGCTAATGGGTCATCATAAAGTAAAGTAAAATAATGTATGTTTTATGGGAGTCACAGAGAAGAGAATGAGAAAGGGGCAGAACTTACTCTAGCAATAGCTAAAAAATTCCCAAACTTGTGTAAATAGACATTTGCAAGGAGCACAAACAACACCAAATAAAATGAATATAAAGAGACCCACATTGCAGCATATAATTAAATTCTCAAAACTTAAAGAAAATATTGAAAGCCACAAAAGTAATCTGTTATACTCAAGGGAAACTCATAAGCCTATTAGTGGATTTCTGCAAGCAAGAACCTTGTAGCCCGCGAGAAAATTGGATGATATTTTCAAGTTGTTAAAAGGGGGGGTGAGGACTGCCATCCAAGAATTTTTTATTCAGTAAATTTGTCCTTCAGAGTTGAGAGATCAAAATTTTCCCAGACAAAAAACAAAAAGGAAGAAAAGTTAAAGGAGTCAAGTTTATCATAATTTGATCCAATTGATAAGAACTAAAGGTATTCTTTAAGCTGACACAAAAGGATGCTAACTAGTAACATAATGAAAATACATAAAAACATAACACTCCTTGGTAAAAGTCAAATAATGTAATGGTGGTATATAAATCCCTTTACCTGTATTATAAAGGTTAAGACAAAACTATTAAGGGATGCCTGGGTGGCTCAGTAGGTTAAGCAGCTGCCTTCAGCTCAGGTCATGATCCCAGCGTCCTGGGATCGAGTCCCACATCGGGCTCCTTGCTTGGCTGGGAGCCTGCTTCTCCCTCTGCCTCTGCCTGCCACTCTGTCTGCCTGTGCTTGCTCTCGCTTCTCTCCCTATGACAAATAAATAAATAAAATCTTAAAAAAAAACTATTAAAATAACTATGGCTACAATGATAAATTATAGATAAATATTAAAAATTGTGATATTAATAAGATAAAATGTGGGAGAGAATAAAAATGTAATACTTATATATGCACATAGTGGTGAAAAAGATGTAACAACTTTAAATGTATATTCACCCCACATTGGAGCACCTAAACATATATAAAGCAAATTATAATAGAACTGAAGAGAGAAATAGACAATAATACAATACCAGAAGACTTCAATATTCCACTATCAACAATGGATCGATAATCCAGACAAAAAAAAATCAATAAAGAAACGTTGGACTTGAACTATATTTTAAACCAAATAAGCCAATGAGCCTATACAGAATATGCCAACATAGTAGCAGAATACATATTCTCCTCAGGCATACATGGAGTCTGTTCTAGGATAGAGCATATATCATCCCATAAAAGAAATATTAGCAAGTCTAAGAATATTTAAATTATTTCAAGAATGTTTTTTGACTATAATGGTATGAAACTAGAAATCAATAACAAGGAGGAGGGGCAAGATGATGGAGAAGTAGGAGACCCTGTTTCAACTGGTTCCTCAAAGTGAGCTAAATATCTACCAGAATACTCTGAACACCCATGAAATCCACCTGAGATGTAGGATTATACACTTCTGGATCTCTACAGGGGTAGAAGACATCAATGGAGTGGTAAAACAGAGTGGGAATGCTTGGACTGATATTGGAGGATAAGCAGAAGGGGGAGGGAGCCACCAGAAGTGACACATTGAAAAATAATACTCCAATTTGAAAGTTCCCTGTGGTTAGAGACCAGCATTAACCCAGAGTCTGGTTGCAGGCACTCAAAAAGAGCAAAAGATCTCAAGGGGCAACTGGTGGAATTGTGCAGTCATGGGCATGGGCATAAGCCTGCGGACCCAGGACAGTCACCACCAGTGACCACTGGTACCAGAGAGAGTACAGTGGAGCCCCCAGTCCATGGCCCCTAAGGCCCCGGCTTTGCACTGCTTGCGCCACTGCTCAGTTGGGCACACACCTACCTGTGCATGACAATCTGGTGTGGGCACCAGCTGGTGCTCTCTAGGTCCACAGCCTTCTGCACTCTGCATGCCTTGCATGATCACGGGGTCTGAGTGCACTCCCGCAAGTGCCTGAGAGAGCTTGGTGTGGGCACCAACCAGCACTCTTTAGGACCCCAGCCTTCTGCCACTGGCTAAGGGTCGGGACACTCCCAGCCTGCACCTGGGAGAACCTGGTGCAATCTCTGGTCAGGATCCCTTGGTGGCAGCCTTCTGTGACCTGTGTGACCGTGGGGTCTGAGTGCATCCTGCATGGGCCTGGACCCCAGACAGCAGTCCCAGCAAAGGCAGCCACTGGAGTGGGCTCCCTGGACCAATATGTCTTGTGGCTTTTAGTAGCACAGGGGTACAGAAACAAGCAGGCACCTCGGGCGACCACTGAGACAGTGTGGGGGTGCGCACCACCTGTGGGAGTTTGTGTGTGTGTGTTTTTTTAACTTTTAACTTTTTTTTAACTTGTTCTCATGATTCTTGTTCTTGTAATTTTTTTAACCTACTTACCATTACAAATGTTAACATCCCCATTATATTTCATAATAACCTTTTAACTTGAAGTTTTCTCATACATATACCTGTGTTTTTCTTTTTCTTTTGAAAATATACATATAGATGTAGCTTCAAAGTAATCCTTTTTCCCTGATCAATACCACCCCCATATATAAACCAGTTTTAATCTCCCTTTATCTCTGGAAAGTTGAGTCATTTAACAAAGATATCAAGATACACCCAGGAAGAATTAAAATAACCTTTCTTGCCTACATCGAGGATTTATAACCACATTCCCATCTTATTCTTCTGTTAGTGTTTCTGTGTATTTCTTTTGTTCTGGTATTATATACATCTTATCCTTGGGGTTCATTTTGACTGGGTTCTTTTTTTTTTTTCTTGTCATTTACTTTTCTCGATCTTCTTGTTTGTCTGTTTTTGTTTGTATACCTTATAAATCTTAAATTCTGTGCCCATTCTGGCTGGGTCTTCTCTTTTTTCTCTCTCTCTTTTCTTTTCTTTTTTTTTTTTTTCTTTCTTTTTAGTGGTGACTTCCGATTGCTCAGAAGCATTCCAGGATGCACCTTGCCTGGATTGCAGTTGATATATTAAGCTACACATCCCCTCAACCACCTCTCACCAAAATGACTAGGAAGAGGAACAACCAACAGAGGGAAAAATCAGAGACTGTGTCCTCTCCATCAGAACTATTGGATATGGACATAAACAGTATGTTGGAAAGGGAACTCAGGGTAACAATTATCCAGGCAATGGCTAGGTTGGAGAAAACCATTATTGACAACATGGAATCTCTAAGGGTGGAAGTGAGGGCTTCCCAGGAAGTTCAAAATGCTATCAATGAGATCCGATCTTATCTAAATACTCTAACAGCTAGGGTAACCAAGGCAGAAGATAGAATTAGTGATCTTGAGGACAAACTGATAGAGAAAAAGGATCAAGAGGAGGCATAGAAGAATCTGCTTAGAAACCATGAAAACAGAATTAGGGAAATAAATGATGTCATGAAACATTCCAATGTCAGAATTACTGGGATCCCTGCAGGGGAGGAGAAAGAAGACTAGAAGATATAGTTGAACAAATTCTCAATGAAAATATTCTCAGTCTGGGGATTGGAACCAGTGTTCATTTCCTAAAGGCAGAAAGATTACCCTCCAAGATCAATGAATCTAGAAAGAGCTCAAGACACTTGATTGTGAGAATGATGAATCATAATTTTAGACAAGAGATCCTGAAGGAAGCTAGGGGGAAGAGATTCCTTACATAGAGGAAGGTTCATCAGAATAGCGTCAGACCTGTCAACAGAAATTTGGTACACCAGAAAGGGCTGGAAAGATGTACTTAGGGCACTAAAAGAGAAAATATGCAGCCAAGAATACTTTATCCACCAAGGTTGACATTCAGAATGGATGGTGAAATAAAGAGCTTCCAAGACCACCAAAGTTTAAAAGATATGTGACCACCAAGCCAGTACTACAAGAAATATTAAGGGCGATTCTATAAAAGAAGAAAGAACCCAAGAGTGACACAGAAAAGAAATTTACAGAGACCATCTGTAGAAACAAGAATTTCACAGGCAACATGATATCAATAAAAACGTATCTTTCAATAATTACTCTCAATATGAATGGCCTAAATGCTCCCATAAAATGGCACAAGGTTTCAGACTAGATAAAATGATAGGCCCCATCCATAAGCTGTCTACAAGAGACACATTTGGAACCTAGAGATACATCCAGACTGAAAATGAAGGGATGGAGAAGCATCTTTCATGCGAAGGAGCCTCAAAAGAAAGCTAGGGTAGTGATTCTCATACCCGATAAATAAAGATTTTAAACTAAAGACTATAGTCAGAGATAAAGAAGGACACTACATTATTCTATCCACCAAGAAGTGTCTATCCACCAAGAAGATAAGCAATTGTAAATATTTATGCCCCCAATACGGGAGACGCTGACTACATAAAACAATTGTTAATCAAGATAAAGAGTCATATTGATATGAATACATTAATGGTAGGGGATCTTAAACACTACTCTCAGTAATAGACAGATCATCTAAGCAGCAATAAAGAAACAAGAGCATTGAATGACTCATTGGACCAGATGGACCTCATAGATATATACAGAACATTCCACCCTAAAACAACAGAATACCCATTCTTCTTGAGTGCATATGGGACTTTCTCCAGAATAGATAACATACTTGGTCACAAATCAGGGCTCAATCAATACCAAAAGACTGAGATTATTCCCTGCATATTCTCAGACCACAATGCTTTGAAACTGGAATTCAACCACAATAAAAAGTATGGAAGGAATTCAAACATTTGGAAGCTAAAGATGACCCTGCTTAAGAATGTTTGGATCAACCAGAAAATCAAATAAGGACTTAAACAATTCATGGAAACCAGTAAGAATGAAGACACATCAGTCCAAACCTATGGGATACGGCAAAGGTGGTCCTAAGGGGAAATACATAGCCATCCAAGACCTATGAAAAAAAAAAAAAGGAAAAATCCAGAACATGTCAGTGTTCTTTACACCTTCAAGAACTGGAAAATCAGGAACAAATTAAGCCAACCTGAGACACAAGAAGGGAAATAATCAAGATTAGAGCAGAGATCAATGAGATAGAAACTAGAGATACAGTAGGACACATCAGCAAAACTAGAAGCTGGGATTTTGAAAGAATCAATAAGATCAATAGACCACTGGCCAAACTAATCCAAAAGAAAAGAGAAAGGACCCAAATTAATAAAATTATGAATGAAAGGGGAGAGATCACGACTAACACCAAGGAAATAGAAACAATCATCAGAATATGATCAACATCATATTCAACATCAACAGTTATATCCCAATAAGTTAAGCAGCCTAGAAGAAATGGATGCATTCCTGGAAACCTATAAGCTTCCAAGACTGAATCAGGAAGAAATTGACAATCTGAATAGATCAATATCTAGTAACAAGATTGAAACAATGATCAAAAACCTCCCAAAAAACAAGAGTCCAGGACCTGACGGATTCCCTGGGGAATTGTACCAAACAGTCAAAGAAGAAATAATACCTATTCCCCTGAAACTGCTTCAAAAAATAGAAACAGAAGGAAAACCTCCAGACTCTTTTTATGAAGCCAGCATTACCCTAATCCCCAACCAGACAAAGACCCCATCAAAAAGGAGAATTTCACACCAGTGTCCTTGGTGAATATGGATGCCAAGAATCTCAACAATATCCTAGCTGATAGGATCTAACAGTACATACTGTCCACAATGACCAGGTGGGATTTATCCATGGGATTTAACAACAACAAAAAGAAACAAAAAGAAATAAAACGTATTCAAATTGGCAAAGAAAAAGTCAAACTCTCTTTGTAGATGACATGATACTTTATATGGAAAATCCAAAAGACTCCAACCCCCAGCTACTACAACTCATACAGCAATTCAGGAATGAGGCAGGATACAAAATCAGTACAGAAATCAGTTGCTTTCTTATACACTCACAATGAAAATATAGAATGGGAAATTAGAGGATCAATTCCATTTACGATAGCACCAAGAACCATAAGGTACCTGGAAATAAACCTAAACAAAGAGGTAAAGGATCTGTATTTGAGGAACTACAGAACACTCATGAAAGAAATTGAAGAAGACTCAGAAAGATGGAAAAACATTCCATGTTGATGGATCAGAAGAATAGACATTGTTAAAATGTCTATACCGCCTTGAGCAATCTATCTATACTTTCAATGACATCCTGATCAAAATTCCACCAACATTTTTCAAAGAGCTGGAATAAACAATCATAAAATTTGTATGGAATCAGAAGAGATCCTGAATTGCTAAGGAAATGTTGAAAAAAAGAAAAACAACAAAACTGGGGGAATCACGTTACCTGATTTCAAGCTTTACTACAAAGCTGTGATCACCAAGAGAGCGTTGTACTGGCACAAACACAGACACATAGACGAATGGAATGGAGTAGAGAGCAACTCTGTGGTCAAATAATCTTCGACATATCAGTAAATATATATATATAATGGAAAAAAGACTGTCTCTTCAATAAATGGTGCTGGGAAAATTGGACAGCTATGTGTAGAAGTATGAGACTCAACCATTCTCTTACACCGTACACAAAGATAAATTCAAAATGGATAAAAGACCTAAATATGAGGGAGGAATCTATCAGAATCCTAGGGGAAAACATAAGCAGTAACCTCTTCAGCATCGGCCACAGCAACTTCTTTCAAGTTATGTCTCCAAAGGCAAAGGAAACAAAAGTGAAAATGACCTTTTGGGACTTCATCAAGAGAAAAAGCTTCTGCACAGCAAAGGAAACAGTCAATAAAACAAAGAGGCAACCCACAGAATGGGGAAGATATTCGCAAATAACACTACAGACAAAGGGCTGATATCCAAGATCTATAAAGAACTCCTCAAACTCAACACACACAAGACAGGTAATCATGTCAAAAAATGGGCAGGAGACATGAACAGACACTTCTCCAAAGAAGACATATAAATAGCTAACAGACACATGAAAAAATGTTCATCATCACTAGCCATCAGGGAGATTCAAATCAAAACCACATTGAGATACTATCTTACACCAGTTAGAATGGCCAAAATTAACAAGATAAGAAACAACAGATGTTGGTTGTGGAGAAAGGATGTGGAGAAAGGGCTGTGGAGAAAGGGGACCCCCCTCTTACACTGTTGGTGGGAATGCAAGTTGGTGCAGCCACTTTGGAAAACAGTGTGGAGATTCCTTAAGAAATTAAAAATAGAGCTTCCCTATGACCCTGTGATTGCACTACTAGGTTTTTACCTCAAAGACACAGAAGTAGTGAAAAGAAGGGCAATCTGTGCTCCAGTGTTCATAGCAGCAATGGCCATAATCGCCAAACTGTGGAAAGAGCCAAGATATATTTATATTATATATATATATATATATATTATATCAGACAAATGGATGAAAAAGACATGGTCCATATATACAATGGAGTATTATGCCTCCATCAGAAAGGATGAACACCCAGCTTTTGTATCAACATGGATGGGACTGAAGAGATTATGCTGAGTGAAATAAGTCAAGAAGAAAAACTCAATTATCATATTGTTTCACTTACTTTTGGAGCATAGGAATAATACAGAGAACATTGGGAAAAGGAGAGGAGAAGTGAATTGAGGGAAATTGGAGGGGGAGAAAAATCATGAGAGACTATGGACTCAGAGAAAACAAACTGAGGGTTTTTCAGGGGTGGGAGGTAGGAGTTGGGTGAACCTGGCTGTAGGTATAAGGAGGGCATGTATTGCATGGAGCACTGGCTGTGGTGCATAAACCATGAATCTTGGAACACTGAGAAAATAAAATAAAATAAAATAAAATAAAATAAAATAAAATAAAATAAAATAAAAT
>NC_081562.1:139870606-139915558 GCF_022355385.1 Mustela nigripes
GAAACCAATAAGATGAAACCTGAAAAATTCACAAGTGCATGGACATTAAACAACATACTGAAAAATAAGCCTATGGGAATAGAGATATGTGTAACTCATTGAAACTGCAGTGTGTACAAAGTTTTTGGAGGTTAACATCTCCTTTATTTCATATATGAGTGTTTCTAAACTTTTCTGTTCAAGCATCTGGTCATAGCTGAATACTTAACTCATGGAAACTAAACTGAACATACATTTTAAAATGATATGAGAGTAGGCTTGTAAAAGAAAAAGGAAGAGGAAGGGGTGAAGAAGGAGGAGTGGGGGAAGAAGAAAAAAATCGAAAGGAAAATAAAAAGCATTTTACAACAACCAAAAAAGAAAACACAACATAAAAAGCTTGAGGGTCAAAGGAAAAGTAGTTCTTTGAGGGAAGTTTAAAGCAATAAATGCCTACATATAAGAAAGATGGGTCTCAATTGAACAATATGATTACACCTCCACAACAAAGGGAAGGGAAGAATAATGACGCTTAAAATTATTATAAGGAAAAAACAAAGATCAGAAGACAGATAAAGTACAGACTGGAAAGACAATACAGAAGATTAACAAAATTAATATTGGGTCTTTGAAAAGTTGCACAAATTGAAAACCTTTAGCTAGTCTAAGAAAAACAGAGAAGAGTCCAATAAAATCAGAAATGAAGAAGAGATATTACAACTGATACCACAAGAGATTACTGTGAACATCTGTATGCCAACAAAATTGATAACTAAGGGAAAAAATGGATAAATCCCAAGAAATATAAAGCATGTCATGACTGAATCATGAAGAAATACAAAATCTGAACAGAGAAATAATGTGTGAGGAATTGAATAAGTAATCAATAATCAATAATCTCCAAAGAAATGCCCAGGACCAGATGGCTTCAATGGTTTAATCTAATATATATACATTTTTATATAATTATTCATACATATATAATATATGTAATATAACATGATTGCATATTTTTATATAATTACATAAATTTTCATTATATAATTTATATTAATACATAAATTATATATATTATGTACAATATACAATATAGACTACAATATAATCTATACTATAATATATAATATATAGTATTGTTTGTATTTTATATATTAGAATTGTATATTTGAATTGTATATTCTTTATATTAGAATTATATATTAGAGTATATACATATATATGCATATATATACACACACATATGTGTATATCCTGAATATAATCTGAATTGTATATTCAGGACCTGAACTATCAATAGTTAGACACTTAACCAACTGAGCCACCCAGATGCCCCCTAAAAAGAAATTAAGGAAACAATCTCATATTTAGTAACATAAAAAATAAAATACTTAGAAATAAATTTAACCAAAGAAATGAAAGATCTCTACACTGAAATTTCACTATAACTTGGATGAAATAAATGGAAGAAGACACAAGTAAATGGAAAGATATTCCATATAAGAATGATGTTAAAATGTCCATATTACCTAAAGCAAACAACGGATTCAAGGCAATTGCTATAAAAATTCACATGTCACTTTTACAAATGATTTTTAAAACTACACAGTTTTACAGGGCACCTGGGTGCTCAGTGGGTTAAGCATCTGCTTTTGGCCCAGGTCATGATCTCAGGGTCCTGGGATTGAGCCACGCATCGAGTTCTATGCTCAGTGGGGAGCCTGCTTTCCCCTCTCTCTCTGCTTGCCTCTCTGCCTACTTGTGATCTCTCTCTGTGTCAAAAAAATAAATAAATAATCTTAAAAAAAAAAACTGCACAATTTTTGATGGAACCATGAAAGACTTCAAATAGCTAAAGTAATAGGCAAGCTATAGACATTACATATTCAGATTTCAAACTATATTAATAAAATTGTAGTAATCAGAACGATATGTTATTGACATAAAAACAGATAAATAGTTAGATGGGACAAAATAGAGATCACAGAAATAAGCCCATTCCTATATAGTCAACTGATTTTTGAAAATATAACAAAAATATACAATGGGAAAAGGATAGCTTTTTCAAAGCATTGGGAAAACTGGGTATCTTTATGCAAAAGAATAATCACCTATTTACACCATAAGAAATGTCAACTCAAATGGATTAAAGACTTAAATCCTAAATTTGTAATACTTGGAGAAGAAAACACAGAGGAATTCTCAGTAAGATACTAGCTAATCATATCCAATAGTACATTTAAAGAATTATTCACCATGACCAGGTGGGATTTTTTCCTTGGCTGTGGGGATGGTTCAACATCTGAAAATCAATCAACATGATACAACACATTAATAAAAGGATAAGAACCATATGATCCTCTCAATAGATTCAGGAAAAGCTTTTAACAAATATAGCATTCTTTCTTAATAAAAACTCTCCAAAATGAAGGGATAGAGGGATCATACCTCAACATCATAAGGTCCACATGTGAAAGACCCACAGCGAATAGCATCTTCAACAGGGAAAAACAGAACTTTTCCTGTCAGTTCAGGAACATAATAGGGATGTCCACTCACACCGTTATTGTTCAACATAGTAGTGGAACTCCTAGCCTCTGTGATCGGACAACAACAAGACATAAAAGGCATCCAAATTGGCATAGAAGTCAAACTCTCTTCACAGATGACATATTACTACATGTAGAAAACCCAAGAGACCCAAAATTGCTGGAACTGATACTAGAATTCAGCAAACTTACAGGATATAAAATCAATACACAGAAGTCTGTTACATTTCTATACACTAACAATGAAGGGGCAGAAAGAGAAATCAAGGAATTGATCCTGTTTACAATTGCACCAAAAGCCATAAGATACTTAGGAATATACCTAAGCAAAGAGGTAAAAGATCTGTACTCTGAAAACTATAGAACACTTATGAAAGAAATTGAGGAAGACACAAAGAGATGGAAAAACATTCCATGTTTATGGACTGAAAGAATAAATATTGTTAAAATGTCTGTGCTACCCAAAGCAATCTACACTTTCAGTGCAATCCCTATAAAAATACATGAGAATTTTTTACAGAACTAGAACAAACAATTCTAAATTTTGTATGGAACCAGAAAAGACCCTGAATAGCTAAAGGAATGTTGAAAAAACATCAATGCTGGTAGCATCACAATTACAGTCTCGAAGCAGTATTACAAAGCTGCAATCATCAAGATAGTATGGTACTAGCACAAAAACAGACACATAGATCAATGGAAGAGAATAGAGAGCCCAGAAATGAACCCTCAACTCTATGGTCAACTAAACTTCAACAAAGCAAGAAAGAATATCCAACGGAAAAAGGTCTCGTCAATAAATGGTTTTAGGAAAATTGGTCAGCCACATGTAGAATAATAGACTGGACCACTTCTTACACCATACACAAAAATAAATTCAAAATGGGTAAAAGACCTAAATGTGATACAGGATTCCATCAAAATCATTGAGGAAGACATAGGCAGCAACCTCTTTGCCCTCAGCCACAGCAATTTCTTACTAGGCAAGGGAAACAAAAGGAAATATAAACTATTGGGACTTCATCAGGACAAAAAGCCTTTACATAGCAAAGGAAACAGTCAACAAAACTAAAAGGCAAGGCACTGAGTGGGAGAGTATATTTGCAAATGACATATCTGATAAAGGGTTTATATCCAAAATCTCTGAAGAACTTAGCAATCTCAATACCCCAAGAACAAAAGATCTAGTCAAGAAGTGGGCAGGGGATATAAATGAACAGACATTTTTCCAAAGAAGACCTACAAATGGCCAACAGACACACGAAAAAGTGCTTAACATCACTTGGCGTCAAGGAAATATAAATCAAAGCCACAATGAGATATCACCTCATACTGGTCAGAATGGCTAAAACTTACACAAGAAAAAACAGATGTTGGCAAGGATGCAGATGATTTTACCCTCTTACACCGTTGGTGGAAATGCAAGCTGGTACCGCCACTCTGGAAAACAGTGTGGAGGTTACTCAAGAAGTTAAAAATAGAGCTACCCTACAACCCAGCAATTGCACTACAAGGTATTTACCCAAAGGATTAAAAAAAAAAAAGAGTTATTCAAAGGGACATATGCACCTCAATGATTATAGCAGCAATGTCTGCAATTGCCAAACTGTGGAAATAGCCCAGATATCCATCAACAGGTGAATGGATAAAGAGGACATTGTATATATACCACATGGCTATAGAAAGAAATGGCAAGATTTCATTCTTTTTGATGGCTGAGTATGAAATCTTGCTTGCAATGACATGAATGGAACTAGAGAGTATCATGCTAAGTGAAATAAGTCAGTCAGAGAAAGATCAATACCACATGATTTCACTCATATGTGGAATTAAAAAACAAAACAGATGCAGAGGAAAAATAAAATAATATAAAAAACAGTGAGGAAAACCGTAAGAGATTCTTAACTATAGGGAGCAAACTGAGGGTTTCTGGCAAGGAGGTAGGTGGGGGTATGGTATAACTGGGTGATGGATGTTAAGGAAGGCACTTGATGTATTGAGCACTGGGTGTTATATGCAACTGATGAATCACTAAATTCTACCCCTGAAACTAATAATACACTACATGCTGACTAAATTGAATTTAAATAAAAGAAAAAAAGAAAACAAATCTTAATGTTGGTCTTAGCAATAACTTTTTTAAAAGATTTTATTGATTTATTTGACAGAGATCACAAGTAGAGAGGCAGGCAGAGAGAAAAGGGGAGGCAGTCTCCCTGCTGAGCAGAGAGCCTGATGCAGGGCTTGATCCCAGGACCCTGGGATCATGACCTGAGCCAAAGGCAGAGGCTTTAACCCACTGAGCCACCCAGGCAACCCAATATTTTTTTATTTGACATCAAAAGCACAAGAACAAAATACAAATAAATAAGTAGGATTACATCAAACTAAAAAACTTTTGTACAGCAAATGAAACAATCACACACACAAAAAAATCACAAAATGAAGAGGTAATCTACAGAATAGGAGAAAATGCTTTTAAACTACATATTGGCTAAGAGGTTAATATCCAAAATATACAATGAACTGATACAACTTAATGGTGAAATTACTAACAATTCAATCACAATCACAGTAATTCAAGGATCTCTGAACAAGTATTTTTCCAAAGACATACAAATGGCCAATAGATTAATGAAAAGATGCTTAAAATCACCAGTCACCAGGGAAATGCAAATGAAAATCACAATGAAATATCAGTTCACAGTTTTTGGAATCGCTGTTGTCAGAGACAGAGAATAATAAGTATTGGTGAGAATGTGAAGAAAATGCAACTCTTCTACATGGTTGATTATAATGTAAATTTGTGCAGCCATTATAGAAAACAGTATGGAAGTTTTCCAAAGGAACTAAAAACTGAATTACCATCTGGCCTAGTAATTACATATCTGGGCTTGTATCTGAAGGAAATGCAATCACTATCTCAGAAAACATTTGTACAACCATGTTTACAGTGGCATTATTCACATTAGCTGAAATGAAAATAACCTAAGTGCACACAATCCATTAATGGACTAATAGATAATGAATAATGAATATATATTATAGAATATAATTTTGCCATAAAAAGGAAGGAAATACTGCCTTTTGCAAACATGTGGATAAGCCTGGAGGGCATTTTGCTATGTGAAATAAGTCAGACGGAGATAAATACTATACAGAATTACTTGTATGTAGAATCTAGAAAAAAGTCAAACTGAGAAACTGAGTGTAGAATTATGGTTGCCACATCCTGCCATGGGTTAAATGGAATGATTGATGAGAGGTTCAAATTTTTAGATATAAGTACTATGGATTTAATGTACAGCATGATGATTATATCTAATGATACTGTATTGTATATGTGATATTTGCTAGGAGATCAGGTAGAAGAACTGTCACTAAAAAAGAAGGAAGGAGAGAAGGAAGGAAAGAAAGGAAGGAGGGAAAGAAAAGAAAAGAAAAGAGTAGAAAGAGATAAGAAAAGATAGAGAAGCAGCAAGAAAGCAAGACTATGTGAGGTCATGGATGGGTTAATTTGATTGTGGGAGCCATTTTCGAAGCATACATATATCAAATCACTGTGCTGTACACTTTAAATATATTACAACTTTATTTGTTAAATACACTTCTATTAAGGTGGAAAAATTGATATATGCATAAAGAGACACACACAGAAAAGTAAAGATATGGAGAAAAATGTACATGAATAATTATATTAGTATCAGAAAAAGCAGACTTCAGAGCAAGGAAAATTACCAGGGATAAGAAGAAGTATTAAGTAATGATAAATGAGCCAATTATCCAAGAAGATATAATATTCCTTAATGTGTATATGCCTTAATGTGCATATGCCAAAATACATAGGCAAAAAGTGACAGAACTGCAAGGAGAAATCTACATGTACATTTTTATATTTGGAGACTTCACCCCTCTATCAGAAATGAACATAACCAGCAGGCAAAAAATAAAAAACATAGGTGAACTCAGCAAGACCATCAAATAACTTATCTAATTGATGTCTACTTGAATACTACATCCAATAATAGCAGAATACACATTACTGTCAAACTCACAAGTTATACTCACAAAGATAGACCCACATTTTTTTCAAAGTTAGACTATATGTTAAGAAAGAAAGCATACGGGGCGCCTGAGTGGTTCAGTGGATTAAGCCTCTGTCTTCGGCTCAGGTCATGATCTCAGAGTCCTGGGATAGAGCCCCATATCGGGCTTTCTGCTCAGCAGGGAGCCTGCTTCCCCCGCCCCGCCCGCCTCTCTGCCTACTTGTGATCTCTATAAAATAAATAAATAAAATCTTTAAAAAAATTATACATTAAATTTTTTTTCTAAAATAGAAATCATATAAATCATGCTCTCAATCTACAATGGAATTAAAATAGAAATCAATAATATACAGATAGCTGGGCAATCTCAAAATACTTGAAGATGAAAGAATACACCTCTAAAGTACATGCTCAAAGTGTCAAATTTTTAAAATTTGAACTAAGTGAAAATTAAAATACTTCAGGAATCTCCACACTGTTCTCCAAAGTGGCTGCACCAACTTGCATTCCCACCAACAGTGTAAGAGGGTTCCCCTAACTCCACATCATCTCCAACACATGTTGTTTCCTGTCTTGCTAATTTTGGCCATTCTAACTGGTGTAGGTGGTATCTCAATGTGGTTTTAATTTGAATCTCCCTGATGGCTAGTGATGAGGAACATTTTTTCATGTGTCTGATAGCCATTTGTATGTCTTCATTGGAGAAGTGTCTGTTCATATCTTCTGCCCATTTTTTTCATATGATTATGTTTTGTGTGTGTTGAGTTTGAGAAGTTCTTTATAGATCCTGGATATCAACCTTTTGTCTGTACTGTCATTTGTAAATATCTTCTCCCACTCTGTGGGTTGCCTTTTTGTTTTGTTGACTGTTTCCTTTGCTGTGCAGAAGCTTTTGATTTTGATGAGTCCCAAAAGGTCATTTTTGCTTTTGTTTCCTTTGCCTTTGGAGACATATCTTGAAAGAAATTGCTGTGGCTGATATTGAAGAGGTTACTTCCTATGTTCTCCTCTAGGATTCTGATGGATTCCTGTCTCATGTTGAGGTCTTTTATCCATTTTGAGTTTATCTTTGTGTACGGTGTAAGAGAATGGTCGAGTTTCATTCTTCTACATATAGCTGTGCAATTTTCCCAGCACCATTTATTGAAGACTGTCTTTTTTCCACTGTATACTTTTTCCTACTTTAAGAAATTAAAAATAGAGCTTCCCTATGACCCTGCAATTGCACTACTGGGTATTTACCCCAAAGATACAGATGTAGTGAAAAGAAGGGCCATCTGTACCCCAATGTTTATAGCAGCAATGGCCACGGTCGCCAAACTGTGGAAAGAACCAAGATGCCCTTCAATGGATGAATGGATAAGGAAGATGTGGTCCATATACACTATAGAGTATTACACCTCCATCAGAAAGGATAAATACCCGACTTTTGTATCAACATGGACGGGACTGGAAGAGATTATGCTGAGTGAAATAAGTCAAGCAGAGAGAGTCAATTATCATATGGTTTCACTTATTTGTGGAGCATAACAAATAACATGGAGGGCATGGGGAGATGGAGAGGAGAATGGAGTTGAGGGAATTTGGAAGGGGAGGTGAACCATGAGAGACTATGGACTCTGAAAAGGAACCTGAGGGTTTTGAAGGGGTGGGGTGGTGGAAGGTTGGGGGAGCCAGGTTGTGGGTATTAAGGAGGGCATATATTGCATGTAGCACTAGTGTGGTACAAAAACAATGAATTCTGTTATGCTGAAAAGAAATTTAAAAAATAGAAAGAAAATTAAAATACTACTTATCAAAATGTGTGTGACACAACAATGAAAGGAGTGCTAAGAAGGAAACTAATAGCATTGAATACATATATAAGAAAATTAGAAAGATAAAAAAGTAATTTCTTCTTCCCCCTTGAGAAACTAGAGAAAGAGGAGCAGAAAAATTGTGATGAGTTGGACTTCTTTAAAATGAATGTTTATGCTCCATGAATGACATTTTTAAGAGAATTAAAAGACATAATCTGTGTTAGGAGAAAATATTTGCAAAACACCTATCCATGTAAAGGACTTGTGTTTGAAATATATAAAAATGATTAAATTTCATGTTGAAATAACAACCCAATTTTAAAACTCTCAAGAGTCTCAGAAGAGTGTCTTCTCTGAAGACACAAGATGGCAAATAAGCATATGAAATTTCATATGTCATTAGGAAATTGTAAATTAAAACAACAATATGATACCTAATGAGACACACCTATGAGAATGGCTAACCCAAAGACACTGAGAATGCAAAATACTATAAAGGATGTGGAATACAGGAACCCTTATTTATTTTTCTTGAGTGTGGAAAATGCTATTCATTTTTATAAAGCCCAACATTATCATACAATCCAGTAATTGTGCTTCAAAATATTTACTCAAATGAGTTGAAATCTTATATCCATGCAATAATCTGTGCATTAATATCTATAGCAGATTTATCTATAATTGCCTAATATTGGACACAACAAAGATGTTTTCCAGTAGGTGAATGGATTAACCAATGGTACATCCATATAATGGTATGTTGTTCGCAGTAAAAAGAAATGGGCTTTCAAGCCACAGAAGGGCATAGCAGAATCTCAAGGGAATATTGCTAAGTGACAGAAGCCAGTTTTGAAAAAAGCTGTTGATTTCAACTATGTACAACTATGGAAAAGGCAAAACTATACAGACAGTATAAATATCAGGAGTTGCCAGGGTTTCAGAATGAGGAGTAATGGGGAGTTGGAGCACAAGGAATTTTCAGGGTGCTAAAGCTAATATGTGTAATACTATAGGGGTGGGCACATGACAAACATTTGTCAATATCCACAGAATTGTGCTACAAGGAGTAAACTCTAACATAAACCATAGATATTATTAGTAATTCAACATTGATTCACCAATTCTAACAAATATATTATCTAATACAGAATGTTAACAATAGGAGAAATTGTAAGTGGGGGTGGAAGAAGTATTTGAGAACTCTATGTAAACTTGAATTGCTCTAGAGAAAAAATCTATAAAAAATTTCAAAAGAACACAAAAATACTAACTTGAAGGGATATGTGTCCTTTGATACTTTTAGCAACATTAGCTATAATAGCCAACCCTCTCTCACATAATACTCTCTAACTCCATTCATGTATTTCATTATTTTTTTATTGCTGAGTTACATTCCATTATGCATATGTATGTGTATATATATATACATATATATACATATATATATATACATATATATATATGAATAAAATGTGTATGTATGTGTGTGTATATATATATGTATGGTATATATATTCATCAAATGACAGACATTTGGGTTCTTTGTATAATTAGACTATGGTTGATAATGCTGCTATGAATATCAGGAGTATGTATCCCTTTGCATCAGTATATTTGAATCCTTTGGGTAAGTACTGGGTAGTGCAATTGCTGGATCATAGAGTAGTTCTATTTTTTAACTTTTTGAGGGACTTTCATACCATTTTCCAGAGTGATGTATCAGTTTGAATTCCCACAAACAGGAGGAAAGAGGTTCCCCTTTCTCTGCATCTTCACCAACACCTGTTGTTTCTTGTGTTATTAATTGTAGCCATTCTGATGGGTGTGAGGTGGTGTCTCATTGTGATTTTGACTTATATTTTCCTGATGATGAGTGATGTTGAGCATCTTTTCATGTGTCTGCTCACCAGCTTGATAACTTCTCTTGAAAAGTGCCTATTAATGTGTTCTGCCCATTTTTAAACTGGATTTTTATTTTTTAGGTGCTGAGTTTTATAAGGTCTTTATTTATTTTGGATACTAACTCTTTATCATATACGTCATTTGCAAATGCCTTCTCCCATTCCATAGGTTGCCTTTTAGTTTTGTTGATTATTTCCTTCAATGTGAAGATTTTTATCTTGATAAAGATAAATATACCAATAGTTCATGTTTACTTTGTTTCACTTGCCTCCAGAGATGTATCTAGTAAGGAGCTGTTATGGCTGAGGTTACTGCCTGTGTTCTTCTCTAGGATTTTGATGGTTTTCTGTCACACATTTAGGTCTTTCATCCAATTTGAATTTATTTTTGGTTATGGTGTAATAAAGTGGTCCAATTTCATTCTTTTGCATATTGCTGCTTATTTTTCCTAATACTATTTGTTACAGAGACTGTTTTTTTTTTCCATTGAATATTCATTCCTGCTTTCTCAGAGATTAGTTGAGCATATAGTTGTGTGATCTATGTGTCTGTTTCTGGATCAGTACCATACTGTCATGACAGCTTTGTAATATAGCTTGAAGTCCACAATTTTGCCTCCAACTTTGCTTTGATTTTTCAGGATTGCTTTGACTATTCAGGTTATTTTGTGGTTCCATACAAATTTTAGGTTTGCTTGTTCTAGCTCTGTGAAAAATGCTGGTGGTATGTTTTTATTCTTTTTAAAATTATTTTTATTTACTTTTAAAATTTCTTTTCAGGGTGCCTGGGTGGCTCAGTGGGTTAAGCCACTGCCTTTGGCTCAGGTCTGATCTCAGGGCCCTGGGATCGAGTTCCGCATCAGGCTCTCTGCTCAGCAGGGAGCCTGCTTCCCTCTCTCTCTATCTCTGCCTGCCTCTCTGTCTACTTGTGATCTCTGTCTGTCAAATAAACAAATAAAATCTTTAAAAAAAATAAAATTTCTTTTCAGTGTTCCAAAATTCATTGTTTATGTGCCATATCCAGTGCTCCATGCAATATGTGTCCTCCATAATACATTGGGGTGTAGATGGCCCTTCTTTTCATTACATATGTATCTTTGGAGTAAATACCCAGTAGTGCAATTGCAGGGTCATAGGAAACCTCTATTTTTAATTTCTTGAGGAATCTCCACACTGTTTTCCAAAGAGGCTGCACCAACTTGCATTCCCACCAACCATGTAAGAGGGTTCCCCTTTCTCCACATCCTCTCCAACACCTGTTGTTTCTTGTCTTGTTAATTTTGGCCATTTTAACTGATGTAAGGTGGTATCTTAGTGAGGTTTTTATTTGAATCTCCCTGATGGTTAATGATGACACATTTTTTCATGTTTCTGTTAGCCATTTGTATGTCTTCATTGGAGAAGTGTCTGTTCAGGTCTTCTGCCCATTTTTTGACATGATTATCTGTTTTGTGTGTATTGAGTTTGAGGAGTTCTTTATAGATCCTAGATATCAGCAACAAAGAGGCAACCCACAGAATGGGAGAAGATATTTGAAAATGTTGGTGGTATTTTGATAGAGATTGTTTTAAATGTGTAGTTTGATTTGGAGAGTATAGACATTTTAATATTTGTCCTTTCAATCCATGAACATGGATAGTTTTTCCATTTCTTTGTGTCACCTTCAATTTCTTTCATAAGTGTTCTGTAGTTTTCAGAGTACAAAACTTGTATGTACATCTTTGGTTTGTGAATCAATCAACATGATACACCACATTAATAAATGAAAGTATAAGAACCATATGATCTTTTCTTTTTAAAGATTATTTCTTTATTTATTTGACAGACAGAGATCACAAGTAGGCAGAGAGACAGGCAGAGAGAGGAGGAAGAAGGCTCCCCACTGAGCAGAGAGCCCAATGCGGGACTCGCTCCCAGGACCCCGGGATCATGACCCGAGCTGAAGGCAGAGGCTTTAACCCACTGAGCCACACAGGCGCCCCTATATGACCTTCTTTTTATTTATTTTTTAAAATTAATTTTATTTTCAGCATAACGGTATTCATTATTTTTGCACCATACCCAGTGCTCCATGCAATCCTTGCCCTCTATAATACCCACCACCTGGTACCTCAACCTCTCACCCCCCCCTGCCACTTCAAACCCCTCAGATTGTTTTTCAGAGTCCATAGTCTCTCATGATTCACCTCCCCTTCCAACTTCCAACTCCCTTCTCCTCTCTAACTCCCCATGTCCTCCATGCTTTTTGTTATGCTCCACAAATAAGTGAAACCATATGATAATTGACTCTCTCTGCTTGACTTATTTCACTCAGCATAACCTCTTCGAGTCCCGTCCATGTTACTACAAAAGTTGGGTATTCGTCCTTTCTGATGGAGGCACAATACTCTATAGTGTATATGGACCACATTTTCCTTATCCATTCGTCCATGAAGGGCATCTTGGTTCTTTCCATAGTTTGGCGACCATGGCCATTGCTGCTATAAACACTGGGGTACAGATGGCCCTTCTTTTCACTACATCTGTATCTTTGGGGTAAATACCCAGGAGTGCAATTGCAGAGTCATAAGAAAGTTTTATTTTTAATTTCTTGAGGAATCTCCACACTGTTCTCCAAAGAGGCTGCACCAACTTGCATTCCCACCAACAGAGTAGGAGGGTTCCCCTTTCTCCACATCCTCTCCAACACATGTTGTTTCCTGTCTTGCTAATTTTGGCCATTCTAATTGGTGTAAGGTGATATCTCAATGTGGTTTGAATTTGAATCTCCCTGATGGCTAGTGATGAGGAACATTTTTTCATGTGTCTGATAGCCATTTGTATGTCTTCATTGGAGAAGTCTCTGTTCGTATCTTCTGCCCATTTTTTGATATGCTTGTCTGTTTTGTGTGTGTTGAGTTTGAGGATTTCATTATAGATCCTGGATATCAACCTTTTGACTGTAATGTCATTTGCAAATATCTACTCCTATTCCATGGGTTGCCTCTTTGTTTTCTTGACTGTTTCCTTGGCCGTGCAGAAGATTTTGATTTTGATGAAGTCCCCAAAGTTCATCTTCGCTTTTGTTTCCTTTGCCTTTGGAGGCATATATTATTCATTCATTCATTCATTCATTCATTCATTCATTTATTTATTTATTTTCAGCATAACAGTATCATTATTTTTTCACCACACCCAGTGCTCCATGCAATCCGTGCCCTCTATAATACCCATCACCTGGTACCTCGACCCCTACTCCACCACCACTTAAAACCCCTCAGATTGTTTTTCAGAGTCCATATTCTGTCATGATTCACCTCCCCTTCCAATTTACCCGAACCCCATTCTCTCTAACTCCCCATGTCCTCTATGCTTTTTGTTATGCTCCACAAATAAGTGAAACCGTATGATAATTGACTCTCTCTGCTTGACTTATTTCATTCAGCATAATCTCTTCCAGTCCCATCTATGTTGCTACAAAAGTTGGGTGTTAGTCCTTTCTGATGGAGGCATAATACTCCATAGTGTATATGGACCACATCTTTCTTATCCATTCATCCGTTGAAGGGCATCTTGGTTCTTTCCACAGTTTGGCGACCGTGGCCATTGCTGCTATAAACACTGGGGTACAGATGGCCTTCTTTTCACTACATCTGTATCTTTGGGGTAAATACCCAGGAGTGCAATGGCAGGGTCATAGGGAAGTTCTATTTTTAAATTATTTTTTTAAAGATTTTATTTATTTATTTGACACACACAGAGAGAAATCACAAGCAGTCAGAGAGGCAGGCAGAGGGAGAGGGGGAAGCAGGCTCTCTGATAAGCAGAGAGCCCGATGTGGGGCTCGATCCCAGGACCCCGGGATCATGACCTGGGCTGAAGGCAGAGGCTTTAACCCACTGAGCCACCTAGGCGCCCCCTATTTTTAATTTCTTGAGGAATCTCCACAGAGTTCCTTGGAGACATATCTTGAAAGAAGTTGCTATGGCTGATATCAAAGAGATTACTGCCTATGTTCTTCTCTAGGATTCTGATGGATTCCTGTCTCACGTTGAGGTCTTTTACCCATTTTGAGTTTGTCTTAGTGTACAGTGTAAGAGAATGGTCGAGTTTCATTCTTCTACATATAGCTGTCCAGTTTTCCCAGCAACATTTATTGAAGAGACTGTCTTTTTTCCACTGTATATTTTTTCCTGTTTTGTCGAAGATTATTTGACCATAGAGTTGAGGGTCCATATCCGGGCTCTCTACTCTGTTCCACTGGTCTATGTGTCTGTTTTTATGCCAGTACCATGCTGTCTTGGTGATCACAGCTTTGTAGTAAAGCTTGAAATCAGGTAACATGATGCCCCCCGTTTTATTTTTGTTTTTCAACATTTCCTTAGCGATTCGTGGTCTCTTCTGATTCCATACAAATTTTGCTCCAGCTCTTTGAAGAATACTGGTGGAATTTTGATCGGAATAGCATTAAAAGTATAAATTGCTCTAGGTAGTATAGACATGATTCTTTATATGGAAAACCGAGAAGACTCCACCCCCAAACTACTAGAACTCATACAACAATTCAGCAATGTGGTAGGATACAAAGTCAATGTACAGAAATCAGTGGCGCTCTTATACACTAATAATGAAAATACAGAAAGGAAAATTAGAGAATCGATTCCATTTACTATAGCACCAAGAACCATAAGATACCCTGGAATAAACCTAACCAAAGAGGAAAAGGATCTGTACTTGAGGAACTATAGAACACTCATGAAAGAAAATGAAGAAGACACAAAAAGATGGAAGACCATTCCATGCTCTTGGATCAGAAGAATAAACATTGTTAAAATGTCTATACTACCTAGAGCAATTTATACTTTTAATGCTATTTTTTATTTTTATTTATTTGACAGAGATCACAAGTAGACAGAGAGGCAGACAGAGAGGCGGGGGGGAAATGGGCTCTCTGCTGAGCAGAGGGCCCGATGTGGGGCTCAATCCCAGGACCCTGGGATCATGACCTGAGCCAAAGGCAGAGGCTTTAACCCACTGAGCCACCCAGGTGCCCCCCCCCCATATGACCTTCTTAGTGCAAAAAAAAAAATTTGAGAAAATAGAGCATCGATTCTTGAAACCCCAACAAAGCAGAGATAGAGGGAACATATCTCAATATCATAAAGGCCATATACAAAAACCCACAGCTAATATTTACTTCAATGGGGAAAAACTGAGAGCTTTTCCTCTGTTGTCAGGAACAAGACCAGGATGTCTCACCACTGTTATTTAACATAGTACAAGAAGTCCTGGCTTCTTAAGACAGAAAACAAAAAGAAATAAAAGGCCTCCAAATAGGCAAGGAAGAAGTTAAACTTTCCCTATATGCAGATCACATGATACTGTGTATAGAAAACCTGATACATGAATTCAGTAATGTCACAGGATACAAAATCAGTATACAGAAATCTGTTGCATTCCTATACACTAATAATGAAACAACAGAAGTAGAAATCAAGGAATTGTCTTTTTTACAATTGCCCCCAAAACAGCAAGGTACATAGGAGTAAACCGAACAGAAGAGGTAAAAGATGTGTATTCTGTTATATATATTTTAGAAATAACCCAGTCATGTCCAAGAAGAATAGGATAAAAAAATTTTGGAAAGTGGGAGAGCATAACAAGAGAGAAAAATGTAATTTTTACTAGGTTATTTCTCCAGCGTATAATTTTCAATTTCTAATACTTAGCCTGATCTTCCCTCAGATACTGTTCTTACTTTTGTTTGCTTATTGAGGGACACTTTGCTTCCTCAATTCAAATGAACAAACCCTTCTTGTATATACCAGTTGGAGAAAGAACCAAAGAACTTAAAATAAATGTTAATAATTCCAGATTTTTGTTTCTGTAGATCTTATTTCATTAACTGTTCTTACTTCATTATTGAAAACTTGTTTTGTCTAATCTGGGACATTTCACTTTGGTAATGGTACAGCATGTCACCACATTTATACAGATTGCAGTGTTGGTACATTTGGATCACCAAGGTCATAGTGTGATCTTTTTCTTTTTAATGTTATGTACATTATTAGGCTTTGATGTAGTGTTCCGTGATTCATTGTTTGCATATAATACCCAGTGCTCCATGCAATACATGCCCTTCTTAATACCCATCACCTGACTAACCCATCGCCCAACACTTCCTTATCTCAAAAACCCTCAGTTTGTTTCCCAGAGTACATAGTCTCTCATGGTTATCTCGCCTTCTGATTCCTGCCCCCCACCCTTCATTTTCCCCTTCCTTCTCCTAATGTCCTCCATGCTATTTCTTATGTTCCATGAATAAGTGAAACCATGATAACTGACTTCCCTATTTGACTTATTTCACTTAGCATAATTTCTTCCAGTTCCACCCATGTTGATGCAAAATTTGGGCATTCATCTTTTCTGATGGCCACATAATATTCCATTGTATACATGGACTACATCTTCTTTATCCATTCATCTGTTGAAGGGCATCATGGCTCCTTTCACAGTTTGACTATTGTGGACATTGCTTCTATGAATATTGGGGTGCATGTACTCTTTCTTTACTTCTGGGTTTTGGAGTAAGTACTTAGTAGTGCAATTGCTGAGTCATAAGGTAGCTCTATTTTTAACATCTTAAGGAACCTTCATATCATTTTCCAGAGTGGCTATACCAGCTTGCATTCCCACCAACAGTGTAAGAGGGTTCTTCTTTCTCCACAACCTCTCTAACATTTTTTGCTTTTTTCCTTGTCAATTGTTACCCTCCTGATTGATGTAAGGTGGTATCTCAATGTGTTTTATTTTATTTTATGTTTTCAGTGTTCCAAGATTCATTGCTTATGTACCACACCCAGTGCTCCATGAAATACGAGCTCTACTTAATACCCACCACCAGGCTCACCCAGCCCACAACCCCACTCCCCTCCAAAACCCTCAGTTTGTTTCCCAGAGTCCATAGTCTCTCCAGGTTTGTTTCCCCTCTGATTACCCCCAACTCACTTCTCCTTTCCTTCTCCTAATGTCCTACATGTTATTCCTTATGTTCCACAAGTAAGTGAAACTATATGATAATTGACTTTCTCTGCTTCACTTATTTCACTCAGCATAATCTCCTCCAGTCCCATCCATGTTGATACAAAAGTTAGGTATTCATCCTTTCTGATGGAGGCATAATAATCCATTATATATATGAACCCTATCTTCTTTAACCATTCATTTGCTGAAGGACATCTTGGCTCTTTCCAGTTTGGCAATTGTAGCCATTGCTGCTATGAACATTGCGGTACAGATGTCCCTTCTTTTCATTACATCTGTATCTTTGGAGTAAATACCCAGTAGTGCAATTGCAGGGTCATCAAGCTCTATTTTTAATTTCTTTTTCTTTCTTTCTTTCTTTTTTTAACAAAAATGGAAATTTTATTTATGACTGAGATAACATGCAAATTATTTAGAAAAATATACACTTTTCAATATATGGCATTGGAACAATTGGTTATCTGAATGTGAAAAGATGAAATTGGAACCCTGTCTCACACTGCATATAAGAAAATCAAATCTGCGTGGATTAAAACTTACATGTACAAGGCAAAATGTATAATATTGAGTGGAAATAGTAAGTTTCCAGTATGTTTCCACTTGAGCAAAGTACAAAACCATGCAAAACAACATAATACATTTCTTAATAATATAAACATAGTTAAGTATAAATAAAAATAAGACAAAGATAAAGAGAAAATTCAGGATTGTCTTTCCTCTTAGGGGAAATGCAAGGGGCCAGAGAAGACCTAAATATTCTTATTCCTAAATTGGGCGGTGTCTACAAAGAAGCTTTTATATCATTATGCCTTTTGCCTTACACATTTTTTCCTTTATGTATTTTTTAATTAATTTATTTTTTTCAGGGTAATTTCTTAAGGAATCTCCACACTGTTTTCCAAAGTGGCTGTACCAACTTGCATTCCCGCCAACAGTTTAAGAGGGTTCCCTTTCTCCTCATCCTCTCCAACACTTGTTGTTTCTTATCTTGTTAATTTTGGCCATTTTAACTGGTATAAGGTGGTATCTCAATGAGGCTTTGATTTGAATCTCCCTGATGGTTAATGATGATGAGCATTTTTTCATGTGTCTGTTAGCCATTTGTATGTCTTCATTGGAGAAGTGTCTGGTCATGTCTTCTGCCCATTTTTTTTGATGTGATTATCTGTCTTGTATGTATTGAGTTTGAGGAGTTCTTTATAGATCTTGGATATCAGCCCTTTGTCTGTGGTACAATTTGCGAATATCTTCTCCCATTCTGTGGGTTGCCTCTTTGTTTTGTTGACAATTTCCTTTGCTATGTAGAAGCTTTTTCTCTTGATGAAGTCCCAAAAGTTCGTTTTTGCTTTTGTTTCCATTGCATTTGGAGACATGTCTTGATAGAAGTTGCTGAGGCTGATGCTGAAGAGGTTCACTGCTTATGTACTCATCTAGAATTTTGAGATTCCTACCTCATGTTCAGGGTCTTTTATCCATTTCAAGTTTACCTTTGTGTATGGTGTAAGAGAATGGTCAAATTTCATTCTTCTATATATAGCTGTCTAAATATTCTCAGCACCATTTATTGATGAGATTGTCTTTTTTCTATTGGATATTTTTTCAGTTTAGTTTTGATTTGAATTTCTCTGATAGCTAGTGATGATGAACTTTTTTACATGTGTCTAATAGCCATTTGTATGTTTGGAGAAGTGTCTACTCATGTATTCTGCCCATTTTTTTGACTTATTTTGTTTTTGGTTATTGAGTTTGAGAAGTTCTTTATAGATCTTGGATATCAGTCCTTTATCTGTAGTGTCATTTGCAAATATCTTCTCCCATCCCATGGGTTGCCTCTTTGTTCTGTTGACTGTTTCTTTTGCTGGGCAGAAACTTTTTATCTTGATGAAGTCGCAACAGTTAATTTTATCTCTGGAAAGCAAGGGTAGTTCAACACTTGCAAATCAATCAATGCGATAGAACATATTAATAAGAGAAGAGATAAGAACCATATGGTCCTCTCAATTGATGCAGAAAAAGCATTTGACAAAAATACAGCATCCTTTCCTGATTAAAACTCTTCAGAATGTGGAGATGGAGGGAATATGCCTCAATTTCATAATAACCATCTATGAAAAGCCTACAGTGAATATCATTCTCAATGGGGAAAAGCTGAGAGCCTTTCCCTTAAAATCAGGAACATGACAAGGATTCCCACTCTTACCACTAGTGTTCAACAGAGTACTAGAAGTCCTAGCAACAGCTATCAGACAATAAAAAGACATAAAATGTGTCCAGATTGGCAAAGAAGTCAAATTCTCTCTCTTCACAGATGACATGATACTTTATGTGGGAAACCCAAAAGCCTCCACCCCCAAATTACTAGAACTCATACAGCAATTCAGTAATGTGGAAAGATGCAAAATCAATGCACATAAATCATGTTGCCTGATTTCAAGCTACATTACAATGTTGTGATCACCAAGACAGCATGGTATTGGCACAAAAACAGACACATAGATCAATGGAACAGAATAGAGAACCCAGATATGGACCCTCAAACCTATGGTCAACTAATCTTTGACAAAGCAGGAGAAAATATCTCATGGAAAAAAGATAGTCTCTTCAATAAATGGTGCTGAGAAAATTGGACAGCTATATATAAAAGAATGAAACTCAACCATTTACTTATACCATATACAAAGATAAACTCTAAATGGATGAAAGACCACAGTGTGAGACAGGAATCCCTCAAAGTCCTAGAGGAGAACATAGGTAGTAACCTCTTCAACATCACTACAGCAAATTCTTTCATAGTGCGATCTTTACAATTTATTAACTCAGCATTTTTCCAAAGAAAGACTTCCACGTCTGGGTGACTATTTCATAACATGTTTCCAAATTTAGGTATGTGCTGTTAGAACCAAATTGACCACAAAACTATTAGAGCTAGTGGTTGACTTTAGGTGAGCATTTCTTTTTCAGTATAAACTCTCCTTCAACCATGTTCATATATTTTTCCTATAATGGGATCTAGGTAAAAAAAATTTTTTTTAATTTTTTATTTTTTTATAAACATATATTTTTATCCCCAGGGGTACAGGTCTGTGAATCACCAGGTTTACACACTTCACAGCACTCACCAAAGCACATACCCTCCCCAATGTCCATAATCCCACCCCCTTCTCCCAAACCCCCTCCCCCCAGCAACCCTCAGTTTGTTTTGTGAGATTAAGAGTCACTTATGGTTTGTCTCCCTCCCAATCCCATCTTCTTTCATTTATTCTTCTCGTACCCACTTAAGCCCCCATGTTGCAACACCACTTCCTCATATCAGGGAGATCATATGATAGTTGTCTTTCTCCGCCTGACTTATTTCGCTAAGCATGATACGCACTAGTTCCATCCATGTTGTCGCAAATGGCAAGATTTCGTTTCTTTTGATGACTGCATAGTATTCCATTGTGTATATATACCACATCTTCTTGATCCATTCATCTGTTGATGGACATCTAGGTTCTTTCCATAGTTTGGCTATTGTGGACATTGCTGCTATAAACATTCAGGTGCACGTGCCCCTTTGGATCACTACGTTTGTATCTTTAGGGTAAATACCCAATAGTGCAGTTGCTGTGTCATAGGGCAGTTCTATTTTCAACATTTTGAGGAACCTCCATGCTGTTTTCCAGAGTGGTTGCTCCAGCTTGCATTCCCACCAACAGTGTAGGAGGGTTCCCCTTTCTCCGCATCCTCGCCAGCATCTGTCATTTCCTGACTTGTTGATTTTAGCCATTCTGACTGGTGTGAGGTGATATCGCATTGTGGTTTTGATTTGTATTTCCCTGATGCCGAGTGATATGGAGCACTTTTTCATGTGCCTGTTGGCCATCTGGATGTCTTCTTTGCAGAAATGTCTGTTCATGTCCTCTGCCCGTTTCTTGATTGGATTATTTGTTCTTTGGGTGTTGAGTTTGCTAAGTTCTTTATAGATTCTGGACACTAGTCCTTTATCTGATATGTCGTTTGCAAATATCTTCTCCCATTCTGTCAGTTGTCTTTTGATTTTGTTAACTGTTTCCTTTGCTGTGCAAAAACTTTGATCTTGATGAAGTCCCAATAGTTCATTTTTGCCCTTGCTTCCCTTGCCTTTGGCGATGTTCCTAGGAAGATGTTGCTGCGGCTGAGGTCGAAGAGGTTGCTGCCTGTGTTCTCCTCAAGGATTTTGATGGATTCCTTTCACACATTGAGGTCCTTCATCCATTTTGAGTCTATTTTCGTGTGTGGTGTAAGGAAAAGGTCCAATTTCATTTTTCTGCATGTGGCTGTCCAATTTTCCCAGCACCATTTATTGAAGAGGCTGTCTTTTTTCCATTGGACATTCTTTCCTGCTTTGTCGAAGATGAGTTGACCATAGAGTTGAGGGTCTATTTCTGGGCTCTCTATTCTGTTCCATTGATCTATGTGTCTGTTTTTGTGCCAGTACCATGCTGTCTTGATGATGACAGCTTTGTAATAGAGCTTGAAGTCCGGAATTGTGATGCCACCAACTTTGGCTTTCTTTTTCAATATCCTTTTGGCTATTCGAGGTCTTTTCTGGTTCCATATAAATTTTAGAATTATTTGTTCCATTTCTTTGAAAACGATGGATGGTACATTGATAGGAAGTGCATTAAATGTGTAGATTACTTTAGGTAGCGTAGACATTTTCACAATATTTATTCTTCCAATCCAGGAACATGGAACATTTTTCCATTTCTTTGTGTCTTCCTCAATTTCTTTCATGAGTACTTTAGAGTTTTCTGAGTATGCATTCTGTGCCTCTTTGGTTAGGTTTATACCTAGGTATCTTATGGTTTGGGGTGCAATTGTAAATGGGATTGACTCCTTAATTTCTCTTTCTTCTGTCTTGTTGTTGGTGTAGAGAAATGCAACTAATTTCTGTGCATTGATTTTATATCCTGACACTTTACTGAATTCCTGTACAAGTTCTAGCAGTTTTGGAGTGGAGTCTTTTGGGTTTTCCACATATAGTATCATATCATCTGCAAAGAGTGATAATTTGACTTCTTCTTTGCCAATTTGGATGCCTTTAATTTCCTTTTGTTGTCTGATTGCTGCAGCTAGGACTTCTAGTACTATGTTGAATAGCAGTGGTGATAATGGACATCCCTGCCGTGTTCCTGACCTTAGCGGAAAAGCTTTTAGTTTTTCTCCATTGAGAATGATATTTGCGGTGGGTTTTTCATAGATGGCTTTGATGATATTGAGGTATGTGCTTTCTATCCCTACACTTTGAAGAGTTTTGATCAGGAAGGGATGCTGTACTTTGTCAAATGCTTTTTCAGCATCTATTGAGAGTATCATATGGTTCTTGTTCTTTCTTTTATTGATGTGTTGTATCACATTGACTGACTTGTGGATACTGAACCAAACTTGCAGCCCTGGAATAAATCCCACTTGGTTGTGGTGAATAATCCTTTTAATGTACTGTTGAATCCTATTGGCTAGTATTTTGGTGAGAATTTTCGCATCTGTGTTCATCAAGGATATTGGTCTATAGCTCTCTTTTTTGATGGGATCCTTGTCTGGTTTGGGGACCAAGGTGATGCTGGCCTCATAAAATGAGTTTGGAAGTTTTCCTTCCATTTCTATTTTTTGGAACAGTTTCAGGAGAATAGGAATTAGTTCTTCTTTAAATGTTTGGTAGAATTCCCCTTGGAGCCGTCTGGCCCTGGGCTTTTGTTTGTTTGGAGATTTTTAATGACTGTTTCAATCTCCTTACTGGTTATGGGTCTGTTCAGGCTTTCTATTTATTCCTGGTTCAGTTGTGGTAGTTTATATGTTTCTAGGAATGCATCCATTTCTCCCAGATTGTCAAATTTGTTGGCGTAGAGTTGCTCATAGTATGTTCTTATAATAGTTTGTATTTCTTTGGTGTTAGTTGTGATCTCTCCTCTTTCATTCATGATTTTATTTATTTGGGTCCTTTCTCTTTTCTTTTTGATAAGTCGGGCCAGGGGTTTATCATATTTATTAATTCTTTCAAGGAACCAGCTACTAGTTTCGTTGATTTGTTCTATTGTTTTTTTGGTTTCTATTTCATTGATTTCTGCTCTGATCTTTATGATTTCTCTTCTCCTGCTGGGCTTAGGGTTTCTTTCTTGTTCTTTCTCCAGCTCCTTTAGGTTTAGGGTTAGATTGTGTACCTGAGACCTTTCTTGTTTCTTGAGAATGGCTTGTACCGCTATATATTTTCCTCTCAGGACTGCCTTTGTTGTGTCCCACAGATTTTGGACTGTTGTATTTTCATTATCATTTGTTTCCATGATTTTTTTAAATTCTTCTTTAATTTCCCGGTTGACCCATTCATTCTTTAGAAGGATGCTGTTTAGTCTCCATGCTTTTGGGTTCTTTCCAAACTTCCTTTTGTGGTTGAGTTCTAGCTTTAGAGCATTGTGGTCTGAAAATATGCAGGGAATGATCCCAAAATTTTGATACTGGTTGATTCCTGATTTAGGACCGAGGATGTGATCTATTCTGGAGAATGTTTCATGTGCACTAGAGAAGAATGTGTATTCTGTTGCTGTGGGATGAAATGTTCTGAATATATCTGTGATGTCCATCTGGTCCAGTGTGTCGTTTAAGGCCTTTATTTCCTTGCTGATCTTTTGCTTGGATGATCTGTCCATTTCAGTGAGGGGAGTGTTAAAGTCCCCTACTATTATTGTATTATTGTTTATGTGTTTCTTTGATTTTGTTATTAATTGGTTTATATAGTAGGCTGCTCCCACGTTGGAGGCATAGATATTTAAAATTGTTAGATCTTCTTGTTGGACAGACCCTTTGAGTATGATATAGTGTCCTTCCTCATCTCTTATTATAGTCTTTGGCTTAAAATCTAATTGATCTTATGTAAGGATTGCCACTCCTGCTTTCTTCTGATGTCCATTAGCATGGTAAATTCTTTTCCACCCCCTCACTTTAAATCTGGAGGTGTCTTCGGGCTTAAAATGATTTTCTTGGAGGCAACATATAGATGGGTTTTGTTTTTTTATCCATTCTCATACCCTGTGTCTTTTGACAGGGGCATTTAGCCCATCAACATTCAGGGTAACTATTGAGAGATATGAATTTAGTGCCTTTGTATTGCCTGTAAGGTGACTGTTACTGTATATTGTCTCTGTTCCTTTCTGATCTACCACTTGTATGCTCTTTCTTTGCTTAGAGGACCCCTTTCAAGATTTCCTATAGAGCTGGTTTGGTGTTTGCAAATTCTTTCAGTTTTTGTTTGTCCTGGAAGCTTTTAATCTCTCCTTCTATTTTCAATAATAGCCTAGCTGGATATAGTATTCTATATCTGCATGTTTTTCTCATTTAGTGCTCTGAAAATATCATGCCAGCTCTTTCTGGTCTGCCAGGTCTCTGTGGATAAGTCAGCTGCCAATCGAATATTTTTACCATTGTATGTTACAGACTTCTTTTCCCGGGCTGTTTTCAGGATTTTTCTCTTTGTCACTGAGACTTGTAAATTTTACTATTAATTGACGGGGTGTGGGCCTATTCTTATTGATTTTGAGGTGTGTTCTCTGAACCTCCTGAATTTTGATGCTCGTTCACTTTGCCATATTGGGGAAATTCTCCCCAATAATTCTCTCCAGTATACCTTCTGCTCCCCTATCTTTCTTCTTCTTCTGGAATCCCAATTATTCTAATGTTGTTTCGTCTTATGGTGTCACTTATCTCTCGAATTCTCCCCTCGTGGTCCAGTAGCTGTTTGTCCCTCTTTTGCTCAGCTTCTTTATTCTCTGTCATTTGGTCTTCTATATCACTAATTCTTTCTTCTGCCTCATTTATCCTAGCAGTGAGAGCCTCCATTTTTGATTGCACCTCATTAATAGCTTTTTTTATTTCAACTTGGTTAGATTTTAGTTCTTTCATTTCTCCAGAAAGGGCTTTTATATCTCTCGAGAGGTTTCTCTAATATCTTCCATGCCTTTTTCGAGCCTGTCTAGAACCTTGAGAATTGTCATTCTGAACTCTAGATCTGACATATTACCAATGTCTGTATTGATTAGGTCCCTAGCCTTCGGTACTGCCTCTTGTTCTTTTTTTTGTGGTGAATTTTTTCGTCTTGTCATTTTGTCTAGATAAGAGTATATGAAGGAGCAAGTAAAATACTAAAAGGGTGGCAACAACCCCAGGAAAATGTGTTTTAACGAAATCAGAAGAGATCCCAAATCATGAGGGGGAGAAAGGGGATAGAAAGAGGTTCAAAAAGAAAGAAAGAAAGAAAAAAAAAAAAAAGAAAAGAATTAAAAAAAAAGAAAACAAATAAGAAAAATATAAAAAAGAAAAAATATATATATTAGATAAACTAGTTAAAAAACGTTAAAAGAGAAAAGGGTAAAAGTAAAAAAAAATATTTACCAGAAGGTGAGAAAAAAAAAAACAAAAAATGAAAAAGAAAAAAATTAAATTAACTGCAAGACTAAAAAAATACCGGGAGTATGCCATGCATTCCATGCTTTGCTTTCTCCTTCTCTGGAATTCTGCTGCTCTCCTTGGTATTGAAACTGTACTCCTTGGTAAGTGAACTTGGTCGTGGCTAGATTTCTTATTGATCTTCTGGGGGAGGGGCCTGTTGTAGTGATTCTCAAGTGTCTTTGCCCAAGGCGGAATTGCACCGCCCTTACCAGGGGCCGAGCTGAGTAATCTGCTCGGGTTTGCTTTCAGGAGCTTTTGTTCCCTGAGCGCTTTCCTTAGAGTTCCAGAGGACGGGAATACAAATGCCGGCCTCCTGGTCTCCGGCCCGGAGGAGCCGAGAGCCCGGGGCCCCACTCCTCAGTGCGCCCTCAGAGAACAGCGCCCAGTTACTCCCGCCTGCCTGACCTCCTGCCACGCTCCGAGCTCACTGAGCCTGTGGCTGGTTCAAGGTAACACCGAGCTGTGAGCTTACTGTTGGCTCTGTCTCTGTAGCTGGCTTTCCCGTTCCAATACCCGCAAGCTCTGCGACACTAGATACTCCCGATCCTTTTGTGACTCTGCGGGTCCTGAGGCCACGCTGACCCTTCGTGGGCTTCACCCTGGTTTAGCCTCTGGAGCGATGTCCCTCAGCGGAACAGACTTTTAAAAGTCCTGATTTTGTGCTCTGTTGCTCCGCCGCTTGCCGGGAGCTGGCCCCTCCCCCCGGGGTCTATCTTCCCGTTGCTTTGGATTCACATCTCCGCCAGTCCTACCTTTCAGAAAGTGGTTGTTTTTCTGTTTCCAGAATTGCTGTTCTTCTTCTCTTCAATCTGCTGATGGATTTGCAGGTGTTTGCAATCTTTAGATAAGCTATCTAGCTGATCTCCTGCTAGCTGAAGTAGTCTCAGCCTGCTACTTCTCCGCCAGCTTGACTCCTCCTCCTAGTTGAAAATTTTAAATCGGGTAAAAATTTCAAATCACATAAAAACTCAAATGAAATGAGACCAAATCTCTTATAGTACTTCAGCATATTTAACCATTTCCTCCTCCCAAGATACAATGTCTGCATGACAGAGACCTGGGAAAGTACTCATTTTTCTCAATCCACAAAATTCTTGCTATTCTTTCCCATTTACTGATACCTGTTTTTTGTTTTTGTTTTTTACAACTAAATAGCATAAAAATGGCATAAAATATTCTTGGATTAGTCAAAGAATTTCTGCTTCCTCGTAATTTTCTGTGGCAATGGAGACCATGATTTGCAATGTAACCTGTGGGGAAAAAAACTTCATGTTCCACATCACTAGGTATATCCTTACAGTATGATTATGATTTTAATGTAAACTCAAAAGTTGTATTATTATCATAAACTTTCCAGGATATTTTAATTTAGCATAAGACATAGCATTGTATGGAAGAAGCACTGGTTAAAGGATTATGAGATGTGAGTTTGTGCATCAGTTTTTATCATTTTCTGGACATAAACAGTCTTGATCAAACCATTTACACCCCTAAGCCTCAATATATGGAAGTTATATGATTGCTAATATCCAATAATAAAGTTTGCTGATTCTGCAATACAAATATTTTATTAGGATACTTATTGATTAATAACAAGGCTGACTAAATTAGTGCTGCATACACACATTAGGTTACCTTATGAAGAAGTATTTTCATATGTTTTTTCTATAGAAACTAATATAGAACACTTGAAAGGTGTTAATGGAACACGTATATTGCTGAAGGAAATGAAGATACAATCAAGAAATCTCCCTGGTAAGAACAAGAGTTTTGCAAGTCTAATATTTCTGGTTTGTTTACCTTCTTTGGGGTGTAATGAAGATTGGGTCTAAATGACAAGAGTAGCTATATGTTATATAGGTAAAATCTTCATGAATATTCTCATAATTCATTATATTCTGGTATTTACTAGAAATAAAAATCTAGCTAGATATGAGTTTTAGAACTAATTCTTTTAGAAATTAAACCATAAAAAATTAAATGCTATAGTGACTTTTTTTTCCTAAGATTTTTATTTATTTATTTGACAGAGATCACAAGTAAGCAGAGAGGTAGGCAGAGAGAGAGGAGGAAGCAGGTTCCCCACTGAGCAGAAAGCCTGATGTGGGGCTCAATCCCAGGACCCTGGGATCATGACCTGAGCTGAAGGCAGAGGCTTTAACCCACTGAGGCACCCAGGTGCCCCTATAATGACTTTTGAATATGGTTGGTGAAAGTATGTCTAATGCTATTCTATTCACTTTCTATTTCTGGCTTGGAGAGAACATTCTTTCAATTTGCCAAAGAAGAAAGGCTAATTCATGAATATAATAGTAACAAGAGGAATTTAGGATAGCTGATTCATTGGTTATAATTTCCTTCTATTTGATGGAAATACCAGGTATATTATGGTATCTCAGCTGTAGTAGAGTACATTAGTTGTGTTGTATAGTTCAGAGATTATACTGCTGCCTTTAATAGTGTAAAAGTGATAGACACACTGCCCATTGAATTCTAGTGTGATTCCAAAGAGGCAAAAAGCTTAATGGATATATAAAGGAAAGATATAAAGACAACCAAGTTAAAAATACTGCTACCCAAAGGTGACTATGGGCATGTCCAAGGACTTTACCCCTCAGGAATAAGTATAATGGGAAAGGTATTATTTTGAAAAGAACAATATGGAAATCCACCAGTTGAAAAATACAGTAACTGAAATTTTAAAATTCACTATAAGTTCTTAGTAGATTTATATTGTCAGAAGAAAGAATGAACAAACTTGAAGTACTGAAATACTGCAACAAGAGTAAAAAAAATTAGAGCAGATAATATGATTTAAAATAATTGCTGAAAGAGAATGAGATGTTATAAATAAAATGAGTAATATACCAAACACTGCCTATACATATTTGCTCTGCTTTCAGTTTCTCTATAGGACATAAACTTTCACAATGAAACAATTATAGTTAATGAAAAAAAAATATATATATAAAGAGAGTAGATCTTCAGAATACTATTCAAAATTCTATATCCAAAATATGATATAACATTTCTAAGTCCCACTGGAATTTGATGAGTATAAATTTTCAGTATATTCTGTATTTGTGGTGACTGTTACACATTTCTATGAACATATTAATAATGACTGCTTAAACATTTATAATGGGCAAATTATGCACTATATGTATAATATGCTATATTAAAAATAACTCTGAGAACTCCAAGCAATATAGGATATTTTTAAAAGACTTAAAGCAATGGGAGGATATTGTGAAGGAGGAAAATTGTGACTCAACCTATATTAAACACATACCTTGTATGCTTCTAGTACTTAACCCAATCTACACTCAAGTGCTATTGCCATTGCCCTCCCCCCTTACATTAGAATCCCCTGCTTTCTCAATTCATGTGACTCAGTACTTCTAATTATATCTGTTGGAGAAAAACCAGAAGGTTAGAACATGTCCGCTAATGTTTTCCACTTATGTATTGCTATAGCTCATATTACTTTCATAAATGTCATTAATTATTTTCTATTACCATTTGATGTATTATTTGTTTCAGGGGTACAGGTCTGTAAATCATCCGTCTTACACAGTTCACAGCATTAACCGTGGCACATACCCTCTCCAGTGTCCATCACCCAACCTCCCCATCCTTCCCAATCCCCTCCCTCAGCAACCTTCAGCCTGTTTCCCAAGATTAGGAATCTCAGTTTGCCTCCCTTCCCAGTACCATCTTATTTCATTTTCTACCTTTTTCCCATGACCCCCCCATTCTGACTCTCAAATTCCTCATATCAGAGAGATCATATGATAACTTTCTCTGATTGACTTATTGACCTATACCCTCTAGTTCCATCCACATTGTTGCAAATGACAAGACTTCAGTTTTTGATGGCTGCATACTATGCCATTGTGTATATATACACATATTCTTTATCAATTCATCTGTTGATGGACATCTAGCCTCTTTCCATAGTTTGGCTTTTGTTACTTTACCCAATAGGTAACCCAGAGTCACTAATTCTAGTCATTTCTTTTGCAATGTGGAATTCTTTTAGATGACTTTCTTTTTATTTTTTTTCTGTCATTAGAACTACACAGTAGTTTCCACATCCAGAATAAGGTTAAAAATCATGTAAAGACTCAAATAGAAAGGGATGCAATGCCAATACTCACATTATTGCATATTACCCATTTCCTCATCCCCAGCTAGAAGGTATACATGCTAAGATGACCTTGAGAGAGCACTTTATCTCATTCTGTGTATTATTTGTTATTCTTTTCATCACTAATGCCTACTTGATTTAAAGTGACATAGCCTAATACTCCTGGACAAGTCAAAGAATTTCTGCCTCACAGTAATATCTGTGACTCCACTAACCATAGTTTGTAAACTGACCTTGGAAAAAACTGTTAAGTCCTCCCTCCCTACCATATGAATGTGTTGTTTTTTTGTTTGTTTTGTTTTGTTTTTTATGAATATGTTTTTAAATATACATGGAAGTCATACTATTAAGTTAAATGCTTTGAGATTATTTAAATTTGCAAAAGACTGTATGTTTTCTGGTTAAAGCCCTAGAAAAAACAACAGTGTGTGCATCAATTTGGTCATTACCCAGATACGTGACCTTTGTCAAATCACTAAACATCTCTAGGCTTCAGTATAGTGAGGTTTACCTGTTTACTAACAGCTCTTCAGATTTTAAGTTATTATGTTTCTACAACCCAGACATTTCATTATAATTCTCCTCCTATAATAAGAAATGTCAAATAGAAGGACACTAGACACACAAACACACATCTGTTAACATTTACCTTACAAAAGTATTTTTAAACTGTTTATTTCTATAGAGATTGATGCAGAGCCCCTCCTAGGTGCTATGGAAAGAGGTATGCTAAAGAAGGAGATCAAGACACAGTCAAAGAGTCATGCTGGTAAGAACAAAACTATTTCAAGTCTATTTAAGGGTTATTTATTTCTTCTGGAGTTTAAACTTGGATCTTTAAAGACTATAGAATCTATGTGCTATTATTACATTTTAAAACATCTTTGTAAAGTCCCTCCTGTAGTTAGTGGAATTCTAGCAGTTACTATAAATGGACAATTAGCCACCTATTACAGGTTGTAGAACCCATCCATTAAAATGTGATCCTCAAAGAACCTGACACGAAATTGAGCTTGGAATATGCTCAATGGAAGCATTTCAAAAGCTGCTCTCCTCTCTTTCTTTTTTCAGGCTACATAGGATAGTTGCTTTGTATTTGCAAAGCAGAAATTCTAGCTTATGAAATGGATAAGTAGAGGAATTTAGAAGATAGTTATTTCATTAGTTACTAATTCTCTCTGTATGATTTAAATACAAAACAAATTTATATCTCTGGTGAAGTAGAAATCTTTAGTTTTGTCATATAGTTCATAGTTTATACTACTGCCTCTTGCCCTGGCAGAAGAGGGTGTTGTGAAGGAGGAGACATTTTATCTATTATGTTCAGTTAGCCACTGTATAGCACATCATTGGTTTTTGATGTAGTATTCAATGATTCATTAGTTGCATATAAGACTCCGTGCTCATCACAACACATACTCTTCTTAATACTCATCACCTTGTTTTACACCCTTACCACCTCCTGCTCCCCTCTGAAACCCTCAGTTTGTTTCCTGGAGCCCATAGTCTCTCATGGTTTGTCTCCCTCTCTGATATCTTCCCCTTCAGATTTCCCTCCTTTCCTCTATGTTCCTCCATGATACTGATTATGTTCCACATATGAGTGAAACCATATGATAACTGTCTTTCTCTGATTGACTTACTACACTTAACATAACCCCCTCCAGTTCCATCCATGTTGATGTGAATGGTAGGTATTCATCCTTTCTGATGGCTGAAAAATATTCCATTGTATATATGTACCACATTTTCTTTATCCATTTATCTGTTGAAGGGCATCTCAGAAACCAATTCTTAACTAGACTATAAATTTCTCTAGGACATACCTTTCCCCCTCAGTTTTTAATCCTATCTGCTGTGAAATGTTCTCGATGTCTCCTTATTTAAGAATCTCCTCACACTCATTCCAAATGAACCATTCAGTCTTACTTATGCCAACTGCAGACACAACTAGAGAGCCTCAAATATATCTTCTAACAACCCCACTTTGCATTTCTCTATATCATTTTGCTTTAACAAAATGTCATTATGTGCTTATTGAAAGTTGTTGCATCCAACCTTATTTTTTGTGGTTCTTTTTGGTGAGATACCCAGGCTGGTTCCCACCTCTTCTTAGGTTGTGGTGAATATATATTTGGGGTCCAAAAGTCATAGTACAACCTTTAACAGTTATCCATAGTCTCAGCGCATACAACAAAACAAGATCCACCTTATGGATTCAGGTTCATGACAGGTTTCCAGTCCCTAATACACACTCTCCAATAACCAACTTTCATTCACAAAACATTAGTTTCATTATTTGGCCCAAGTCACCAATTCTAATTATCTTCTTTTTGATTTGATGTAAATTCCTTTTTAATATCTTTCATGTGTCTTTCCTCTTTTATGACCTCATTAATAGTTTCTAAATCCAGCAAATGTTAAAATCACATAAAAAATAAAATGGTATGCAATCACAATACTGGTACTACGGCAAATTCAATTCATTCATGTTCCTTTGCCCAACTACAAGGGAACTGATAGGCACTTTCTCTTTAGACCACAGAATATCTTACTAGATTCTACATCACTGATGCCCACTTGATTTACATATAACCTTAAAATAACATAAAATAGTCAAGAGAGTCAAAATTTCTGCCTCATAGTAACTTTTCCTGATGTGGGACTATGGTTTATAACTTGAACTATGAACAAAAATGTTATGTTCCATCTCAGTTGTATATCCTACAGTATGAATATTCTTTTAGCATAAACTTGGAAGTTATATTATTAACATAAATTTTGTAAAAAATGTAAATCATCTCGAGAAATTTATGTTAATATAACTTCCAAGTTACTAACATTTTGTTAGCAAAAAAAAACACTGGTTAAGGAATTAGGGGATGTCAGTTTGTGCATCAGTTTTGTCATCATCTTGATATGTTTTCTTGATCAAATCCCTAAACATTTCTGAGCCTTATTTTTTTTTTTTTAAGACTTCATTTATCTGAGAGAGGGACACACAGCAAGGGAAGGAACACAAGCAGGGGGAGTGAGAGAGGGAGCCTGAGCAGGGAGCTGAGCTGAGCAGGGAGCCTGATGCGGGGCTCAATCCTAGGAACCTGGGATTATGACCTGAGTCAAAGGCAGATGCTTAACTGACTCAGCCATCCAGGTGCCTCTCTGAGGCTCATTATAATGAGGTTTATATGATTGCTGAGAGCCCTTCAAATTCTATGACATTTTTTATTGTGCAATTTAGACATTGCATTTTTCTCTTCTTCTATAAGAATATATGCTGATCAAGTTTGTACTACACACAGACACACACACATACATGACCACACATTAATGCTTACCTTATAAAGAGTTTGGATTTTTTTTTTTTTTCTTTTTGGTCTATAGAGACTGATGTAGAACAATTGACATATACTACTGGAGGAGAAAAAATAACTGGTGAAATCAGTATAGAACTTAAAAGTCACCCTGGTAAGAACAAGTATTTTTTTAAGTCTAATATTTATGGTTTATGTCATTTGGGGGATTTAATTAGGTATGGATCTTTAATGACAACAGTAATTATTTGTTATATATGGGTAAAAATCTCCATGAATTTCCTCTTGTAATTAAGTAAACTCTGGTATTTACTATCAATAGAACATTAGCTAGATATTATTAGTTTTAAAACATATTTACAAAGTAAGCAATAAAATCCAGTGCTCTAGTGACCTTGGAAAATACTTGGTGTAATATTTCTTACTACTCTTCTACTCACTTTCTATTTCTGGCTTAGAAAGGAAAGTTGCTTTAAATTTGAAAAAGTGAAAAAGGCTAGTTGATGAGTTTGAGAAGAACATTATAACAGTTATTTCATTGGTTTACCATATCCCTGCATATAAAGTTGGCATGTGGATTTACATCTCTATTGGAGTAGTTATGTAGCTGTGTTATATAATTCAAAGACAACACTACAGCTTCTGATCCTGGAGTAACAATGTTAGATACATTTCTCTCTCTCTCTCTCTCTCTCTCTTTTTTTAGAGAGAGAGGGAGAGTGTTCACGCACATGTGTACACGTGAGGGGAGAAGGGGTAGAGGGAGAGAGAATCTTAAACAGGTTCCATGCTCAGTGTAGAACCCAGTATGGGGCTGGGGGGAGGACCTCAATCTAACAACCCTGAAATCATGACCTGAGCTGAAATCAAGAGTCAGACACTGAACTGAACCACCTGAGCCACCCAGGTGACCAATACATTCCTCTTAGGTGCAAGAAATACTGTAGTCATGAATTTTTGCAGAAACGATGCTGAAATCTAGAATTCAGAAATAGCTGAGTCCTCACAAAAAAGCAACAAAATAGGCATTCTTAGTGATATTTAAGATTAAAGCAAGATTTCTGAAGCTTTGCTTTTGAATGTTTTATTTATTTAATTATATCAAAATTCTATTCCTGAAAAAAAAGTAGCTAAAAATAATCAAATATCTTCTCCTGTTTAGAAGGTTACCTTTAATTTTATTGATTGTTTCCTTCACTGTGCAGAAGCTTTTCATTCTGATGTATTAGCAAAGGTTTTCATTTTGATGTACTAGCAATACTTCTGTGCTTCAGGAGACATATCTGGAAAAATGTTGCCTCATTCAATGTCAGAGACATTACTTCCTAAGCTCTCTTCTAGGATTTCTAGGTTTCAAGTCTCATATTTAAGTCTTTAATCCATTTTTAGTTCCATTTGGTACAACATGGATGAAACTAGAGCATATAATTCTAAGTGAAAAAGGTCAGAAAAAGACAAAATACCATATGACTTCACTCATGTGGAATTCAAGAAACAAATGAGCAATGGGAAAAAAAGGAGACAGAGAGAGACAAACCAAGTAACAGACTCTTACCTCTAGAGAACAAACTGATGGTTACCAGAGGGGAGTAGGGTAGGAGGAGGGGAGAAGTAGGTGATGGGGATTAAGGAGTATATTTGTAATGATGAACACAGTGTGTTATATGGAATTGTTAAATTACTATATTGTACACCTGAAACTAACACTATTAGTTTCAATCAGTTATGTGAACTGGAATTAAAATAAAATTTAAAAAATGAATCAAATAAAAATGATTTACTCAAAGAGATTATAACTAAGGTGGTATAGAAATGAAATTGTTTGAATCAAGCAGTTAATTTATTTTGTGTCTTACTCTAACAAATCTGATAAATTGTAAAGAGTCACTTTTCCATCTTTAATCTTCAGACTATTTTTGTTTAGGTACTTTGAATTACTGTTTGCTTCAGTCTTCCTGATGAAGTATTCTCATCTACATTTAGTTTAAAATACCATGTCCTTTAAGAACAAAATTAATTTAGTTACCTAATCTGTGTTTATTTATTGTTAATTTACAAATCTTCTAAACAAAATTTAAGAGAAATTTTTATGAAGAAAAGAGTTGAAAGGAGATTATAGATCATATACAAAAATTAATATTCACATTTAAGATAAAATAGGTTTGATTAAAGGTCAAGATTAAGGAAGATGTTATCTAAGAATACAGAAAAAAAGGAGAGAAAATGAAGAATTTTATAGAAATCGGAATCATAGACAAGTGACCACTCAAACATGAAAAGATTACAGATGCAGAAATAAGGACAACTACATGGAGACGGGGGTATTATTTAAATAGTCATAAGGTCTTTGTGAATTTTTTTTAAATTGTTTTAGGTGTGAATTTATTTAAAGACAGTTATATGTCCCCACAACATAAAGAAGATTTTTTCACCAGTGACATCACACCACGGAAAGTCTCAACAAACAGGATCAGTTTTTCATCTTTTGACAATCAAGGTAAAAGATATAGCAATGTAAAATAGTACCTAATTATCTAGAATACTTTCTGTAGTACGCTTTTTCATTTTACTTTTTATGAAATATTTTAAGCTTTCAGAAAATATGTAACACTAATATAAAATATATAAGATTCTAATGGTTTCCATTCTGTGCTATTATAATCTCATTCCATTTTTATAATCTGTTATAATCTCATTCCATTTTTTCTCAGTTCTTATGTATGCCATCATAAGCCATACATAATGTATTTCCTGAAATACTTGATTGTGCCCTCTTTTTTATTTATTTTTTTATTTTGGAAAAATTACCTCTTGTATTCTCCCCAATTTCCTGCATTATTCTTATACGTCAGTTAATTTTACAAAAATATGTACACCATAAATACACAAACACACACACACACACCCTATTTTTAGCAGGAATCTGCAAGTTAAATGTTTTTACTTCTTTTGGTTTTCCTGAGCATATTTTTATGTCATTTCAGCAATACTTTTTAAAATACATTCTTTTTAATCTAGCATTTTAGTTAGAAAGTTCATCTGATGTAGCTAGTCTTCTGTACCACCTGCTTTCAAAATTATATTCAATTTTTAATACCAGGATATGCCAAAATATTTTCATTCAAATAATTTAGTCTTGATACTCTCATGAAAACATGATGAAGGATAAACACAAATTTGACAGTATAGGGCCATTACCTTAACATATATTAAGGATTTCATCTTTAATGACTTAGAAATCCTCCCCAGCTTTTACTTATATTTGACAAACGTGAAAGACTAGCTTGGAATTATGGCTTCTGAAATAAATCCTGTCAACAGCATTTTATTTTCTCAATTACAGTCTCTTACTAAGCCTCTCAGTGTATGGTTTCAGTTTAATCTTTAGCCAATGATTAAATAATATGAGGCTTATACTTATTTGTTTTAATGGAAGTGTTCTGCAATAGCACGTTACTTTTAAAATCAATAGGGTTTGTAAAAAAAATTGATAAACAATTAAATTGGTGAGGGGGAAACAGTGGTTTATGTATAGAGCTCTAATTATCAAAGGAATCTTTATAAATGCATCCTTCTAAATGTACAGTATAAGTCAAATACAGAAATGAATATTCTGGTTCAACTAAAACCGGATTTGGATAAGGAAAATTAAGGAAGATACTGAGAATAAAATACTCTGTCTTACAGACAAAAACTGTGTATGCCACCGTCCATATCAGGTAAAAAAATAGTGAGGGCTTTGCTGCTAATTATTCTAATTTACCTCGGAAGAGGAAAAAGAGCTTTTGTACATTTACATTTGCAAATACTAAAAATACTACTGCATCAAAATGCTACAAAAGAAGAACCTTTCTCAATGAGAAGGGAGAAAGATTTCTAAAAAGGACTTTGACATAATTGGATATATCAGAGAAATAAAAGTAGTAAGTGACATTTCCTATAAAATACTTGGCAAGAAAGAAGATTACAGTGATGACATCAATATTGTAGGAGTTTTGTGTGGGTTTTTGTTTTGTTTTGTTTTGTTTTGTTTTTACCATCTACCCCCTGTGAAAAAGAGAACCAATTTGATGATTATCCACATATGGGAGAGGCTTTGTTGAAATCCAGGAGTCCAGCAGAGAAGTCCTAACACACTGTTGGAACAACAACAAAATCTGAGATTAGATACAGGATAGAGGGTAAAAGGAGCAGTTTGACTTTACCTACACCACTCCTTCTTCAGGGCAGCATACTTCAGTGCAAAGAGAGCCCTTTTCATCCCAAGATATCTCCTGTGGGAAAAAGTGGGTATGTGAGTGAGTACCCAGCATGTGAGTGAGTACTGCCAAAAAGACTTATTTTTCTTTTATCTCATCCAGAGAACTGAGTCATAAGTCACATGACCTAGCGTCAAAGAGTGGCTGAGATAACAGCCACCAAGGTTCAGAACTGAATGTGTAGAAGGGAAGTAACAGCTAACTGTGTCAAAGGACTCTGGAGGCCCACACATCAGCTACTGAAAACACTTCACCTGTGGATTCCCGCAAACTGGTCCATAGGCACCTCCAACACTCCATGTGTCTCACCCCCACAAAATCCACCTTGTGGCTGGCTTCCTCTGCATGCTCCCCAACAGCAATAAGCGTGAACTTAGACAGATAGTAAACACCCCCAGGAAACTGACCTGGAAGAAACCATAAACTTGAGCACTCAGCACTGCCATAAGGAAAGCAAAAAGGAGGCTCTCAGCAACCAACCTGTCTTGGCAGCACAGAAAGAAGGCTTAAGAATTCTGCCATCAAAACAAACAAACAAAAAGCACAAAGTGTAGGCATACCCATTGAATGGTCTGAAAAAACATCAGAATTCCTAGCAGGGCTGAAAGAAGAGATTTCCCTCTGGAAACCAGTCAGTAAACCTGGAGGAGGTGACTACTTTTTAAAATGCAATGAAAACAGAGAGAACATCAAGGAACATAAAAAAATCAAGTAAACATTAAACCATGCAAGAAATACATTATTTTCCAATAGCCCCAAAGAATTGGAGATTTGCAATTTAACTGATAAAGAATTCAAAATAGCTGTTTTAAAGAAGCCCACTTGAGCTACAAGAAAACACAAAAGTCAGATCAACAGAAGCAAGAAAAGAATACACAAAATGAGAAGTATAACAGAAGGATAGAGATCATAAAGCAGAATCAAAAAAACTCCAGAGTTGATAGCCAATCCAGCAGGAGAAAATATTTGTAAAGTAGAAGACAGTATTCAAATTATACAAAGAAGAGAAAATAAAAAATTAATGAAGACTATATGAACTATGGAAAACCAATAATCTAACTAATATGTGAATGATTGGAATCACAGAAGAAGAAAAGGGCAGAGCTTATGTAAAGAAATAATGCCTGAGAATTTCCCAAATCTAGGGAGATATTTTGAATATCCAAGTTCAAAAGCTAAGAAATCACTGCAAAGTTTCAATCTACAATAATATTTGCCAATACATAATATAATAAAACTGTATAAAATCAAATACAAAGACAGAATTTTATTTTTTTTAAAAGATTTTATTTGTTTATTTGACAGAGATCACAGTAGACAGAGCGGCAGGCAGAGAGAGAGAGGGAAGCAGGCTCCCTGCTGAGCAGAAAGCCTGATGCGGGACTCGATCCCAGGACCCTGAGATCATGACCCGAGCCGAAGGCAGCGGCTTAACCCACTGAGCCACCCAGGTGCCCCAAAGACAGAATTTTAAAAGCAGCAAGAGGAAAATATTTATCTCATATGTGGGAATCCTCTCAAGCATTATAAGCAATCTCTGTAAATACACTGCAGTCCAAAAAACAGTGGGATGATAGATTCAAGTGTTGAAAGAAACTCCCTAAAAAGAATACTTTACCAGGCAAAGTTGTCCACCAGAAATGAAGGTGAAATAAGACTCAAAAAGAAATAGAGGCTAAGTGAGTTCATCACCACTGAAACTGCCTTATAAGAAATCCAGGAAGTTCTTCAAGCTGAAATGAAAGGACACTAATTGTCATGTGATATTTAAACATACAGCACACTAGTAAAGACAATATATTTATATAGTTAAATTCAGAATACTCTTATACTGCAGTGCGATAACATATTAACTACCATAAAGATTAAAGGAGAAAAGTATTAAAAATAACTACAGCTGGGGCACCTGGGTGGCTCAGTGGGTTAAGCCGCTGCCTTCGGCTTAGGTCATGATCTCTCGTCCCAGGATCGAGTCCCGCATCGGGCTCTGGAGCCTGCTTCCTCCTCTCTCTCTCTCTGCCTGCCTCTCTGCCTACTTGTGATCTCTCTCTGTCAAATAAATAAATAAAATCTTTAAAAAAAAAATAACTACAGCTACAGTAATTTGTTAATGAATATGCAAAATAAACAAAGGTAAATTATGGCATCAGAAATATAAAAGGTGGGAGGAGGAGTGGCACACCAAAATTGTAACATAGGTCATTCCTGACCATATTCCCCCAAACAAGAAGAAAAACTGAAATCTATTCATGGACAGACACCCTTGGGAAAAATCTTAGAACCTTAGGATAAAGCTGAAGCACCCCCCTCTCCACATCACAGAGACCAAGACAGACTGCATTAGAGAGGTAGGAGAAGTGGCTACACACTGACCCTATTGCCCCTCTCCCATGCCCATTGGAGTGCCACACTGTGAGATTTCCCCTGAGCCCCCAATGTCTTCAGTTGGAAAAAAGAACCTAGGTGGGACATCTGGCTCCTCTAGCATTGTGTGTCATCTCTTGGGAGCCCCCACTTGGTCTCACACCATGGGGACTGTGGAGTAATCCATGGGACTTGACCATGGGGAATCTATTACAGGGAAGGAAGGAAGTGCTTGCAAAAACCAACACTCAGACCTTGACAGACTGAGTTCCTACCTGCAGTACGAAAAGTAGTAGTCCCAACCAGCAGGTTTGCTTATCTGCAGAGACAAGATGGTGGCATAATCTCACCAGGAAATGTGGTGAGATTCAGGTCTGTATGATTTGGGTTTTGAAAAAAAGAGTCTTGCTAGCCCTGGAGCTTGGTCTACTACTGCTCAGATGGCGGAGCTGAGTCAGCATTGTTCACTATTGAGTATATCTCCTTGCACTAAATGACCAAGAAAACTGGTAGAACACCTGGAAGCTGTGTGGCCCAACACAAATTGAGTAGATTACAGCAGATGGGGCTGATTATTTGCAGAGGAAAGACAGTGGTATTATTTGGTTAGATTATGGGGACCAAGTTAATTAGAGTCAAGATCACAAAGAGCTTTGATGGACTTGGAGTCCGCTTCCCTATTTTGCCTAGGCAAAGGAACTAAATTGTAGCCATACCAACTGCTGTACCAACCGGAAAGCCTGATTGGGAACACCAGGGAGGCTGCTTGAGGCTAGCCTGCCCATTCTGCCTTGGCAGGGAGCTCATTCACATAGCCTCACCCACTGCTGAGTACAGCTCCTGGCCAAGCCTAACCAGAAAGCCTAAACAGAGTAGTTAGAGGCTCTATAGCCCAGAAACACTTGAACAGAGAATACAACAGGCAGAACTGGTCTTTGGCAGAGCAAAACAAGTGGCCCTATTTGGCCAGGGAAATGGGCACAGGATTGCCACCTCTGAAGCCAGTTCTCCTGCTCCACTCAGACAGGAAGACTAATTCTTTGCTAAAAACTCAACCAAAAAAATGTTAGATCAATGAATTCAATAAAGTTGCAGGATGCAAAATTAACATGCAAAAATCCATATACTAACAACAAATTATCTGAAAAAGGAATAAAGAAAATAATTCCATTTATAATAGAATCAAGAAAATTAAATACTTAGGAATAAGTTTAACCCAGGAGGTGAAATGTACCTATACTAAAAACTATAAAAATTAATGAAAGAAATTGAAAAAGAAAAAAATAAGTGGGAAAATTATCCTATGTTCATGAATTGGAATAATTAATATTGTCAAAATGTCCATAATACCCAAAGCCATCTATAGAGTCAATGCAATTCCTATCAAGATTCCAATGGCTTTTTTTTTTACAGAATTGGAAAAAAAAAAAAACCTTAAATTTATATAGAATCATAAATACCTTAATAGTCAAAGCAATTCTGAAAAAGAACATAGCTGGAGACATCACACTTTCTTATTTTAAGCTGTATTATAAAGATATAGTAATCAAAACAGTTGGTACTGGCATAAAAACAGACATACACACCAAATGAACAGAACTGAGAGCCAAAAAATAAACACACTCATCCATGGTTAGCTAATACTCAAGGACACATGTAGGGTCAAAGTGAAGGAATGGATAAGTATGCCATACAAGTGGAAACAAAAATTAGACAAATCAGACAAAATAGACTTAAGCTCAGAAGTGTAACAAGAGACCAAAAAAGGGAGTTATATATTATTAAGGTACAAATTCATTAGGAGGATGTAATAATCATGAATTTTTATGCACCCAATATCAGACACCTAAGTGTAAGAAGCAAATACTAACAGATATGAAGGGAGAAATAGACAACAATACAGTAATAGTAGGAGAATTCAGCACTTCATTTTCAACATCATCCAGGCATAGATCATCCAGACAGATAATCAATGAGGAAACATTGAACTTGCACAATACTTTAGACCAAATGGATCTAACAGACATATCAAGCACTCATTACAACAGAAACACAATACACATTCTCTTTCCTTCCCAAATTCACACACAGCATTTTCCAGGAAAGATCATATGACAGGTAATAAAACAAGTTTTAGTATATCTAAGAAGATTAAAATCTTACCAAGTATTTTTTCTAACTAAAGTAGTATGAAATTAGAAATCAATAAATGGATGAAAACAGGAAAATTCACAGATATATGTAAATTAAACAGCACACTCCTAGACAACCAATAGGTCAAAGAATAAATAAAATGTAAAATGAAAAAAAAATAACTTGGGATAAATGAAAATAGAAACACAATACATCAAAACTTAAGGATGATGCAAAAGCATTTCTAAGAGGCAAGTTTATAGAGATAAACATCTACGTGACAAAAAAAGAAAGCTATCAAGTGAACAGCTTTTCATCACAAGGAAGTATAAAAGAAGAAAAACTAAGCCCAAAGTTAGCACAAATAAGGAAATAGTAAAGAACAGAGTAGAAATAAAAACCAGAAAAATAATAAAAAGATCAATGATGATAAGAAGTAGTTTTTTTAAGGAGTTAAAGAAGTACTCTTTATTTTTATTTTATTTTTTCAATGTTCCAAGATTTTTTGTAAAAAAGTAAATAAAATTGACAAAACTTGGGCTAAGACAAAGTGGAAAAAAGAAAGAATCAAAAGTCATAAATGAAAGGGTAGACATTACAAATGATACTAGAGAGACTCAAAGATTATGAGATACAGGGAGCAATTGTAAACTAAAAAATTGGATAACCTAGAAGAAATGGAAAAATTCCTAGAAACATATCATCTACAAAGACTTAATTGTAAAGAAATATAAAATCTGAACAGACCAATAATGATAAGGAGATTGAATCATTTGCCAAAAACCACCCATCAAAAAAAAAATTCAGACCTAGAGACTTGAGTACCTCACTTTCACTTTTGATGATTTCACTAGTCAATTCTACCAAAAATGTAAAGAATAATTAATGCCAATCCTTCTCAAATTCTTCCCAAAAACTAAACAGAAAAGAATTCTCTCAAACTCATTTTATAATGTTAACATTACCCTGATACCAAAACCAGTTAAGTACACTAAAGAAAAGAAAACTAAAAGCCTAGATAATAAATAATATCCATGATGACAATTGACACAAAAATCCTCAACAAAATTCCAGCAAAACAAACTCAACAGAACATTAAAATGGTAATATTCTGTGACCAATTGAGATTTATCTAATTTATCTAATTTATCTTATCTAATTTATCTTATAAAAACTTGCAATAAATTTGGTATAGAAGGAACATATCTCAACAAAATAAAGGTTATACATGACAAGTCTATAAGCAAAAGACTTAAAGGTTTTCATCTAAGATCCGGATAAAGGTGCCCATTCTCATCATTCCTATTCAATTTAGTACTGGAAATCTTAGAGCAATTAAGCAAGAAAAAGAAAAGGCATCCAAATTGAAAAAGAAAAAGTGAAGTTTGCAAATGATGTGATATTATATGGAGAAAATCCCAAGGATTCTACCACAAAACTTTTAGGACTACTAAATGAAAACAGTAAAGTCAAAGGATACAAAATCAACATACAGAAATCAGTTGCATTCCTATACACTAACAATAAAATATCTGAAATAGAAATAAGGACAATTGTCTCAGTCACAATGACATCAAAACAATAGAGTACTTAGGGAATACATTTTAAAAAGGTTAAAATCTAAGCACTAAAAACGGTAACATTTTGATGAAAGAAATTGAAGAATCTTAAATGAATGATATCCTAGGTTTATAGATTGGAAGTTAATGTTTTAAAAATGTTGATACTATCCAAAGCCATCTATAGATTCAATGCAATCCCTATCAATATTTTAATGAAAATTTTCTGAAAATAGAAAAAAAAAATCTTAAAGTTTGTTTGGAAACACAAAAGACCCTGAATAGTCAAAGCAATCCTGAGAGAGAACAAAGTTAGAGGCATTACATACACTTCCTGTTTTCAAACTATATTGCAAGGCTATAATAATCAAAACAGAATAGTACTGACATAAAAACAGAACATATACCAATAAAACAGAATCAAGAGCTTGGATAAATCTTCATATATAGACAATTAATAATTGATAAGGGAAACAAGAATATTTAATGTGAAACAATGGTCTCTTCCATAAATGATGTTGGAAAATTGGGTAGCAATCTGTAATAAAACTGAACCCATATCTTCTATGATTAATAAAAACTAATTTAAAATAGATTAAAAACTTATGTGAGATCTGAAACCTCAATACTCCAAGAAGAAAACAGGGGGGAAAAAACTCTTTAATATTGATCTTGGCAGTAATATTTTGGACATTGTATCAAAAGCACAAGCAACAAAATAAAAAACAGGTGGGACACCAAAATAAAAAGTTTCTGCTCAGCAAAAGAAACCATCAATAAAGTGAAAGGGCAACCTATGGAATGGGAAAAAATACTTGTAAACCATCTATCTCATAATAAGTTAATATCCAATGTAAGGAACTCATACAACTCAGTAGGAAAAAAAGAGAGAGAGAGAGAGAGAAGGAAGAGGGGGAAGGGAAGAAGAGGGAAGAAGAGGAGAAAACCCAAAACTAAAACAATGCTATTATAAATGGAGAGGATGTAAATAGACATTTTTCAAAGAAGACATACAAATAGCCAATGGAAAAGTGCTTGACATCACTAATTAAGGAAATGCAGATCAAAACTACAATGAGAGGGGGGGAAACAATATGGCAGGGAAGTAGGAGGAGGCACCGTTTCAATCTGTACCCTAAAGTGAGCTGATTACCTACCAAAGAATTCCGATCACCCATGAAATCAGCCTGAGATCAGAATTATACATGTCTGGATCTCTACAGGGGCAGAAGACACCAGTGGGCAGGTAAAGCAGAGTGGGAACGTAGGACTGATATCGGAAGATAACACAAAAGGGGGAGGGAGCCACCAGAGGCGACCAATTGGAAAGTAATACCCCTAATACAGGAGAGTGCCCTGCCTTTGGGGACCAGCATTAACTTGGAGTCTGGTTGAAAGCACTCAGAAAGAGCAAAGGAT
>NC_081562.1:139915958-139918025 GCF_022355385.1 Mustela nigripes
TGGACCCAGGACAGCCTCCCCTGGCCCTGAGCCAGAGAGAGTGTAAAGGAGAAACCAGGTCTTGGACCCTGAGCCACCAGTGTGTGGGAGAATGTGTGGGGTCTGGCTCCCATGAGGGGCTGGGAGCCTCGCCAGACAGCAGAACACTGTGCCATGCTATCAGAGCCTGAGACGCCCGCGTTCCACACCCTCCCTTGAGAGAGGTGAGGGCAGGCACCAGCCTGGCACTCTTAGACCCACGCCATACCATCAGAGCCTGAGACACGTGCGCCCCACACCCTCCCCTGGGAGAGGTGTGCACAGGCGCCAGCCAGGAGCTCTTGGACCTGGAAAGACCAGGCACTCCCAGCCCGGGCCAGCGGGAAAATCTCAGTGTGCGATCGCTGCTTGGAACATCTCTGGCGGTCTGGAGCTGCCCAGACAGCCACTGCTGCCCTGGTTTTGGATACAAGCAGGAGATCCTGCGTCCCCAGGGACTGTGACTGGGAACCTGCTCTGCCAGTGGCCAAGGGGGAATTTATGTGCTCTCCAGCACCCACAGGGGAGCAGACTGAGGCTTCTCTCTGAGAGGGAGGTCGGGGTGCAGTTTGCTTTCCTCTAAACCTTCAAAAACCATCAAAAGCTGTCAAGGCAAGAGAAAACAGATGAGCAAACATAAAAACCTCCAGAGAACAAAAGCCTGAAAAAAAAAACAGTTTCCTCAGAGCCCACCCCCTTGGGGGGAGGGGTGGGAGGATTAACTCAGGGAACATCATTGACTGAAAACCCATGTGGCAGGCCCCTCCCCCAGAAAACCAACAAGAAAGGAAAAAAAAAAGAGACAACAAGGGAACAACCACCACTACTTCAAAGATAGAACTTTTATTTTTAATTCATTACCACTATTCTGGTTCATTTTTTTATATAGATAATTTTTTAACCTATTTACCATCACAGTGAGATGTCCAGTATGTCAAATTCCATAATAACCTTCTAACCTGAACTTTTTGATACATACACCGTGTTTTTCCTTTGCTTTTCTATTTTAAAAAAATTTTTTTAATTTTAGTTTAGTTTAGTCTAGTTTATTCTTTTTTAATTTTTATTTTCTAATATTCATATAGCATTAAACTTCAAGATAACCCCCTTTCCCCAATCAATGCTGCCCTTTTAGGTAAACCAATTTTGAATCTCCCTTCTCCCTGTTAAGTCCTTTAACAAAGATATCAAGATACATCCAGGAAGAATCAAAATAACCTTCCTCACCCACACTGAGAACTTATAACCACTCTCCCATCTTTTTCTTCCACCAGTGTTTCTGTGTATTTGTGTTTGTCCTGATAGTATATAAATCTTATACTTGGGGTTCTTTTTGACAAGGCTCTTCTTTTTTTGCTTATATATATATTTTTTTTCTCTTGCTGTATACTTTTATCAGTCTTTTTGTTTGTCTGTTTTTGTTTGTATACTTCATAAATCTTACCTTAGGGCCCATTTGGGCTGAGCCTTCTCTTTTATCTTCCCTTTTCAACCTCTCTCTCTCTCTCTCTCTCTCTTTTTTCTTTTCTTTTTCTTTTCTTTTTTTCTCTCATTTGGGTGGGGAATCCTGATTGCTGAGAAACATTCCAGGGTGCACCTTGACTGCACCACAGTTGATACATCCAGCTACATCCATTCAGCCATCTCTCACCAAAATGACTAGGAGTAGGAATGCCCAACAGAAGAAAAATACAGAGGATGGGCCTTCTACAACAGAGCTAATAGCTATCAACAGAGACAATAAATCAGAAATGGAATTCAGGCTAACAGTTATCCAGGCAACAGGTTGGAGAAAGCCATGGATGACCAAACGGAATTGATTAGGGCAGAACTGAAAGCCACCAGGGATGATGTTCATAATACTCTCAATGAGTTCCAATCTAATCTAAATTCTCTCAAAGCTAGGGTAACTGAGACAGAAGATAGAATTAGTGATATGGAGGACAAACAGATAGAGAGAAAGGATCAGGAGGAAGCCTGGAACAAACAGCTTAGAAGCCAGGAAAACAGAATCAGGGAAATAAATGATGCCATGAAATGTTCCAACAT
>NC_081562.1:139918125-139970837 GCF_022355385.1 Mustela nigripes
ATGAGTTCCAATCTAATCTAAATTCTCTCAAAGCTAGGGTAACTGAGACAGAAGATAGAATTAGTGATATGGAGGACAAACAGATAGAGAGAAAGGATCAGGAGGAAGCCTGGAACAAACAGCTTAGAAGCCATGAAAACAGAATCAGGGAAATAAATGATGCCATAAAACATTCCAATGTCAGAATTATTGGAATCCCTGAAGGGGAGGAGAAATAAAGAAGTCTAGAAGATTAGTGGAAAAAGTTGTTCCTGAAAATTTTCCCAATCTCACGAATGGAACCAGCATTCATGTACTAGAGGCATAAGGCTTTCCCCCCAAGATTATAGATTCTCAAAAGTCCTCAAGACACCTAATAGTAAGAATGAAGAATTATAATTGTAGGCAGACCCTCTTGAAAGCAGCTAGGACAAAGAAGCTCCTTACGTACAGAGGAAAGCCCATCAGAATAACATCAGATCTGTTCACAGAGACCTGGCAAGCCAGAAAGGGCTGGCAAGATATATTCAAGGCACTGAATGAGAAGAACATGCAGCCAAGAATACGTTATCCAGTAAGTCTGATATTCAAAATGGATGGAGAGATAAAGAGTTTCCAAGACCGGCAAGGCTTAAAAGACTATGCAACCACCAAGCCGACACTGCAGGAAATACTAAGGGGTGTTCTATAGAAGAGAAAAAATCTCAAAAATATCATTGAACAGAAATATAGAGACAATCTACAGAAAGAAAGACTTCAAAGGTAACATAATGTCAATAAAAACGTATCTATCAATAATCACTCTCAATATGAATGGCCTAAATGCACCCACAAAATGACACAGGGTTGCAGATTAGATAAAACGACAGGACCCATCCATATGTTGCCTACAAGAGACCCATTTTGAACCTAAAGATACACCTAGACTGAAATTGAAGGGATGGAGAAGCATCTTTCATACCAATGGGCCCCAAAAGTAGGCCGGGGTAGCAATTCCCATATCAGATAAATTAGATTTTAAACTAAAAACTATAGTCAGAGATACAGAAGGACACTACATAATTAAAGGGATTATCCACCAAGATGATCTAACAATTATAAATATCTATGCCCCCAATATGGGAGCAGCCAATTACATAAGAAAACTATTAATCAAGATAAAGAGTCATATTGATATGAATACATTAATAGTAGGAGATCTTAACATGCCTCTCTCAGTAATAGATCATCGAAGCAGAAAATCAATAAAGAAACAAGAGCACTGAATGACACATTGGACCAGATGGACCCATAGATATATACAGAACATTCCACCCTAAAACAACAGAATACTCATTCTTCTCAACTGCACCTGGAACCTTCTCCAGAATAGACCACATACTGGGTCACAAATCAGGGCTCAACTGATACCAAAAGACTGACATTATTCCCTGCATATTATCAGATCACAGTGCTTTGAAACTGGAGCTCAATCACAAGGAAAAGTTCGGAAGGAACCCAAACACCTGGAAGCTAAAGACCACCTTGCCTAAGAATGTTTGGATCAACCAGGAGATTAAAGAAGAACTTAAACAATTCATGGAAACCAATGAGAATGAAGACACTTTGGTCCCAAACCTATGGGATACAACAAAAGCGGTTCTTTTTTTTTTTTTTTTTAAAGATTTTATTTATTTATTTGACAGAGAGAGAGCACAAGTAGACAGAGAGACAGGCAGAGAGAGAGAGAGAGAGAGAGGAAAGCAGGCTCTCCACTCAGCAGAGATCCCGATGCGGGACTCAATCCCAGGACCCTGAGATCATGACCTGAGCCGAAGGCAGCGGCTTAACCCACTTAGCCACCCAGGCGCCCCAGCAAAAGTGGTTCTAAGGGGGAAATACATAGCCATCCAAGCCTCCCTCAAAAAAAATTGAAAAATCCAGAATACACGAGCTGTCTCTACACCTTAAAGAACTGGAGACAACAAATCAAACCAACTCCACACATAAGAAGGAAAATAATATTAGAGCAGAGATCAATGAGGTAGAAACCAGAGATACAGTAGAACATATCAATGAAACTAGAAGCTGGTTCTTTGAAAGAATCAATAATATTATGGACATTGGGGAGGGTATGTGCTTTGGTGAGTGCTGTGAAGTGTGTAAACCTGGTGATTCACAGACCTGTACCCCTGGGGATAAAAATATATTTATAAAAAATAAAAAATTAAAAAAAATTTAAAAACAGAAAAAAATATTTTTAATTGCATCTAAAAAAAAAAAAAGATTGATAAACCATGGGCCACACTAATCCAAAAGAAAAGAGAAAGTCCAAATTAATAAAATTATGAATGAAAAGGGAGAGATCACAACTAACACCAAGGAAGTAGAAACAATCATCAGAAATTATTACCAACAGTTATATGCCAATAAGCTAAGCAACCTAGATGAAATGGATGCATTCCTGGAAAACTATAAACTCCCAAAATTGAACCAGGAAGAAATTGACAACCTGAATAGACCATACCTAGTAACAAGATTGAAGCAATGATCAAAAACCTCCCAAAAAACAAGAGCCCAGGACCTGATGGATTCCCTGGGGAATTCTAACAAACTTTCAAAGAAGAAATAACACCTATTCTCCTGAAGCTGTTTCAAAAAGTTGAAGCAGAAGGAAAACTTCCAGACTCTTTTTATGAAGCCAGAATTACCCTGATCCCCAAACCAGGCAAAGACCATACCAAAAAGGAGAATTTCAGACAAATATCACTGATGAATATGGATGCTAAGATTCTCAACAAGATCCTCGCAAATAGGATCCAACAGCACATTAAAAAGATTATCCACCACAACCAGGTGGGATTCATCCCTGGATTACAAGGATGGTTCAGCATTTGCAAATCAATCAATGTGACAGAACAAATCAATAAGAAAAGAGAGAAAGACCACATGGTCCTCTCAATTGATGCAGAAAAAGCATTTGACAAAACCCAGCATCCGTTCCTGATTAAAACGCTTCAAGGTATAGGGATAGAGAGAAAATTCCTGAACTTCATAAAATCTATCTATGAAATCTATCTATCTATGAATGACCCACAGTAAATATCATCCTCCTTGGTAAAAAGCTTGCAGCCTTCCCATTGAGATCAGGAACACTCTCACTACTCTTGTTCAACATAGTATTAGAAGTCCTAGCAACAGCAATCAGACAACAAAGAGAAATTAAAGGTATCCAAATTGGCAATGAATAAGTCAAACTTTCTCTCTTCGCAGATGACACGATTCTTTATATGGAAAACCCAAAAGACTCCACCCCCAAACCTCTAGAACTCATACAGCAATTCAGTAACATGGCAGGATACAAAGTCAATGTACAGAAATAAGTGGCTTTCTTATACACTAACAATGAAAATACAGAAAGGGAAATTAGAGAACTGATTCCATTTACTATAGCACCAAGAACCATAAGATACCTGGGAATAAACCTAACCAGAGGTAAAGGATCTGTACTCAAGAACTACAAAACACTCATGAAAGAAATTGAAGAAGATACAAAAAGATGGAAGACCATTCCATGCTCTTAGATCGGAAGAATAAACATTGTTAAAATGTCTATACTGCCTAGAGCAATCTATACTTTTAATGCCATTCCGATCAAAATTCCACCAGTATTCTTCAAAGAGCTGCAGCAAATAATCCTAAAATTTGTATGGAATCAGAAGAGACCCCGAAATGCTAAGGAAATGTTGAAAAATAAAAATAAAACTGGCAACATCATGTTACTTGATTTCAAGCTTTACTACAAAGCTGTGATCACCAAGACAGCATGGTACTGGCATACAAACACACATAGACCAGTAGAATAGAGTAGAGAGCCCAGATATGGACCCTTAGCTCTATGGTCAAATAATCTTCAACAAAACAGGAAAAAATATACAGTGGAAAAAAGACAGTCTCTTCAATAAATGGTGCTGGGAAAACTGGACAGCTATATGTGGAAGAATAAAACTCGACCATTCTCTTACACCGTATACAAAGATAAACTCGAAATGGATAAAAGACCTTGACATGAGACAGGAATCCATCAGAATCCTAGAGGAGAACATAGGCAGTAACCTCTTCGATATCAGCCAGAGCAACTTCTTTCAAGATATGTCTCCAAAGGCAAAGGAAACAAAAGTGAAAATGACCTTTTGGGACTTCATCAAAATCAAAAGCTTCTGCACAGCAAAGGAAACAGTCAACAAAACAAAGAGGCAACCCACGGAATGGGAGAAGATATTTCCAAATGACAGTACAGACAAAAGGTTGATATCCAGGATCTATAAAGAACTTCTCAAACTCAACACACACAAAACAGATAATCATATCAAAAAATGGGCAGAAGATATGAACAGACACTTCTCCAATGAATACATACAAATGGCTATCAGACACATGAAAAAATGTTCATCCTCACTAGCCCTCAGGGAGATTCAAATTAAAACCACATTGAGATACCACCTTACAGTTAGAATGGCCAAAATTAGCAAGACAGGGAACATTGGAGAGGATGTGGAGAAAGGGGAACCCTCTTCCACTATTGGTGGGAATGCAAGTTGGAGCAGCCACTTTGGAGAACGGTGTGGAGATTCCTCAAGAAATTAAAAATAAAACTTCCCTATGACCCTGCAATTGCACTACTGGGTATCTACCCCAAAGATACAGATGTAGTGAAAAGAAGGGCCATCTGTACTCCAATGTTTATAGCAGCAATGGCCATGGTTGCCAAACTGTGGAAAGAACCAAGATGCCCTTCAATGGATGAATGGATAAGGAAGATGTGGTCCATATACACCATGGAGTATTATGCCTCCATCAGAAAGGAGGAATACCCAACTTTTGTATCAACATGGACAGGACTGGAAGAGATTATACTGAGTGAAATCAGTCAAGCAGAGAGAGTCAATTATCATATGGTTTCACTTATTTGTGGAGCATAACAAATAACATGGAGGACATGGGGAGATGAAGACGAGAAGGTAGTTGAGGGAAATTGGAAGGGGAGGTGAACCATGAGAAACTATGGACTCTGAAAAACAACCTGAGGGCTTTGAAGGGGTGGGGGGTGGGAGGTTGGGGGAACCAGGTGGTGGGTAAGAGGGAGGGCATATATTGCATGGAGCACTGGGTGTGGTGCAAAAACAATGAATACTGTTACGCTGAAAAGAAAAAAAAAGAATCACCTAAACAATTATATTTAACAACAACAACAACAAAAGCTACAATGATATAACATCCCACACCTGTTAGAATGCTTATCATCAAGAAGACAAGTGATAACCAATATTAGTGAGGATGTGGGGAAAGGGCAACCCTTGTAAATTGTTGGTGGGATTGTAAAGCTGGTGCAACTATTATGGAAAACAACATAGATGTTCCTTCAAAAATTAGAAAGAGAACTACCATGTGATCCAGCAATCCCACTTCTGGGTATATATTCAAAAGAAATTAAATTACTCTTTCAAAGTGATACATGGACTTCTGTGTTCATTACAGTATTACTTACAATAGCCAAGACATGCGAACTATCTAAATGCCCACAGACAGATAAATATATAGAGAAATATATATAGAGAAAAATTGCTAACTTTTCTTACCATCTACCTAAAAAGAAAACAAGAGAAGCTTTTTGGGGGTGATGTGTATGCTTATTGATTGTGGTGATGGTATTGCAGGCATATGCCTATGTCTACACTTATCGAAATATATATGCATTAAATATGTGCAGTTTTTGCATAGTAAGTATACTCACTAAGCTAAAGAAAGAAGATGCTATCAATGAACACAGAATAAAGACAAGGAAGAGAAAATTATCAAATAGTTTATACAAATTAGAGCAGTAAGCAAGTGGCCACTCAATAAAATGTGGTAAGAAAACATTACAAACATATAAATAAAGACTAGTAGTACATGGTGTTTGGAGAGTAGTGTATGAATATTCAGGATCTCTATCTAATTTCTAAACATTTTCATTTTAGGAATGAATTTGTTTAAAAACAAAAATATGTTTTCAAACCAACAAGATTTAGTTCCGAAGAACATCTCAATGAGTAAATTCCCAACAAAAGTGATCAATTTATCACCCTTTGACAGTCAAGGTAAAGAAAAAAAAGAAAAAAAAATATATATAATATGTGTGTGTGTGTATATATAGTTGTTGTTTGGTATGACTTTTCATTTTACTCATTTTACATCTTTTTATTCAGAAATATTTTGAGTGAATCCTTGCAAACCTGAAAATTAAACGGCTTTAATTACCTTTACTAGTAGTATAATATTTCACAGTATAGAATTATTTATTTAATCATTCTTCTGTTAAAGAGAATTGACCTTTTTGGCTTTTTACCACTGGTAAATGTCTCCATGAACATGCATTCATATTTATTGATGCTTGAATTTCTTTGGGAGAAAATCCCAGGATTTTATAATGTTAAAAGATATTTCTAGATTGCTTTCCTAAAATGACATTAAAATTCACATGTTCTCTAGCAACTGTGGAGGAAAAAATACTTTTCTCTGCCTAACCATCAACTATACAGGTGGGTGTTTTGTTTGATTAATTTATGTCCATCTGTGTTATTGAATCATTAATTTTTTAAAAATTTTTCCATATTTGTTAGTGTTCTTTTACTGCATAACTACCCCCCAAACTATTTAACTTAAAATAGTAATGCAGGATTTAGAGTTCATGATTTGGGAGTTAGGAATGTAGACTGATTTTGGCTGGCTAACATATGTATCTTTGGTCACCTTGTGGTCAATGGCTTCACTCACCTGTCTGGCAATTGGCTAGCTGTTATTTGAGACAATGGGGTATATATTTGGGGATCATCAAGAGATAAAAAGCTCACTAGTTGTCTGAAAAAAGAACAAAAGTGTAAAAACTCATTAACTAAGTATAAAGTTGTTAACTGGGTAACAAAGTGTAAAAGAATTCTGAGATAACATGAAGGAATGTTATGAAGAAGTTGCCACTTCTAAGGCTGATAAAGACTCTGAGTAGAATATGCGGCTTGGTGGGAGCTAGTATCTCTGATTTTTCAGGAGGGTCTCAGACATACTTCTGAAGAGGGGACATTGCTAGTGTCTGAGCTGGTGAGGTTTAAATAAAACTGGTTTTGCAAATGTTGTGAAAACTACAGACCATTTATGTCATGGAAAGAACTTCCACTTCTAGGATAAAGAGACATTGCTGGGATGATGTTCACAGAAACTGAAAAAAGACAAGAAGCTCTCAGGAAACCCAATGGTAGCCAAATGGAGGAAGCAAATCCCTTGTTTCTCCTCTAAACTGGCAATCTCTCTCTAGAGTGCCTTATTTGCCTAACCTTAATTTGGAGTTACCTGGCAAAGCAAAAATGTGGTTATCAGAGTCCTGCATCCAATTTCACAAAGCAACTGTGGAAGGATGGTTTGGGAGCTAAGAGAAAACAAACTTTTCAAGTGATACAAGAGGTGACTTGGCCCCTTGTCTTTCATCATCCAGCTGATTAGCTTAAGCATATCCATGTTGTAACCTCAGGTTCTAAGAGCAACATGTGAGCAAGCCCATTGTACAAACCTTGTAGAAACATTTGAAGTTTCTGCTTGCATCTGTTTACTTTTGTTCCATTTACTAAAGTCGTATAGCCAAGACCAGAGTTGTATGCGAGGATAGGAACACCAGTGGTCAAGAATACATTGAGGCCATTATTGAAACCAATATACCGCCACGTTCCCTCTAGTTGCAAATATTCTTGATACCCCCCCAAGCAAAATGCATGTGCTCTTTCCTGAACCCCACAAATTCATGTTAAAATTTGTCATGAGGGCCAGAGATCACAATTTTGTGATCTATAATCATTTTCAGAGGAAGGTCCTATGATGTGACTTCCTGCACAATACACACACATACACACACACAGAGAATACGGTAGCAATACAAGGATAGTCCCCACAGGACCCAGTCCCTTACAGAAAGGTGGCAGAAAAAAATCACAACAAACAGACTCACCTAGTAGTAAATTACGCATTACAGTTAGGTTGTCTTTTTCATCATTCAATTATATTTTAATTATACTATAATTTTCTCAATAAAAATATGCATGCAAAAAAGCAATGAACCAGGATGTTGGGAGATCCTAGGATGAAATACAGACGGACATAAGGAACTACTACAAATATATAACAACTGATTTCAGCATCACAATAGCATAAGATGTCCCTTGTTTTTCCCCCTTACCCCATTCTAAACAACAAAAATCTGGCACCCATCCATGAATGAAAGTGCATTTGTAGAAGTTGTGGGATCTAGTATTACACACCAAGGGACCTGGAAAAACCTTGCCCACCTGTGTATCAGGTAATAGGCAGACAAACCTCCATCCTGGCCTTGGACTCTAGTAGCTCATGAATGGTTTCAACACTTCTTTGTCACAGTCAGGGACCCGGAGAACTCCGACTCGGGCAGTCACCCATAGACAAGAGGCAAGTCCAGGTTTCCAGATTAGAAGTTCCAGTACTTTGTTGAAGCAAAGAATGAGTTTGGATACATTGGATTGGATAAGAGGAACAATTTGACTTTGTGTGCATCACTTGTTCCCCAAGTGGTGCAGCAGGACCAAGTGAGACTTTCTCACTCCGTGATGTCTCCCTTTGCAGGGGAAGAGGGAGTAAGAGTGAGTACCAGGCTTTCCTAGCTATGCAGTACACCACCAAAGCATCTAAAGTACTAAATTGTGGGATGAAAGTAGGAAAGAGTGGCAGATATGGTTCTCAGAGAGCATTAAAGGGATGTAGCTTCTGCTGTGCTTGGACTCCATCAGGAAGCCTACTCATGAGCTGCTGGGAAAGCCTCACTTGCAGAATCCAGCAACTGGCTTGTGGGCATCCCCAGCAACAGGCTTATCTCACCCATGCCTCCCCAACTCTGTAGCCAGCTCCCTGTGCATGCTCCTGAGAGTGGTAGGGACAGCAAGCTTTGGTGGACATCTAGGGAGCACTTGCAGAAAGCAAGCCAGGTTCTCTGGGCCAGAGAAAAACCATAACTTGAGCTGTGGTGCTACCTTAGAGAAAACAAAAGGGAAGGTATTTCATTTGGTCTGTTATGATGCAGGATCCGAGAAAATATACAAGCTTAAGAACTCTGCCACAAGATGGAGCAGTAGGTATTGAGCAGGTATATGCATTCAAGGTCCCAGAAAGTCTCAGGATTTCTAGCAGGGCTGATGAAAGGCAGGTCCTTCCTGAGGGCAGTTAGTAAAGACTGGAGGAGGTCACTGCTACTTTAAATGTAAGACAGCAACACAAATCTCCAAGGAACATGAAAAATCAGGAAAACAGGACACGGCCCAAGGATTATAATAATCTTCTAGAACCAAACCCCAAAACACAGGGATCTAAAATTTACCCTATAAAGAATTCAAAATAACTTTTATTATAATACATGTAATATTAAAACTATACTATGTATAATTATGTATTACTGTATATAAAATAAATTATAATGTACATAATAGAATTTTATACAATGGAATACTATTCAGCTATAAAAAGAAGGAAACCCTAGTTATTTGCAACAGCATGGTATTTTATGGCGACTAATATAACACAGTTAAAAAAAAAAAGACAAGGATGGGCCTTGGAGGAATTATGCTAAAGTGGAACAAGCCAAACAGAGAAAGACATATACAATATGATCTCACTTATATGTGCAATCTAAAAAAAAAAAGCTGAACTCATAAAAACAGAGAGGAGAATGGAGGTTACCAGAAGCTATGTGTTGGGAGAAATTGGGATATGTTGGTCAAAGAGTATGAATAGAAGAAGATGAATAAGTTCTGGGGATCTAATTTACATCATGATGATTATAATTAACAATACTGTATTATATGCTTGAAAGTTAATAGAAGATTAAGTGTTAAATAGTCTCACTACACAAAAGAGGAATTAGCTAATGCTGTGGTGGTAATTATTTTGCAATATGTAAGTGTGCAAACCAATACATTGTACACCTCAAACTTACATTATATATCAAATGCATCTCAATAAAGTCTAAATAAAAAAATTAATGAGTGATATAACCTTATTGTGAGAGTTAGAGAAAAATGAGCATCTTGAAGTAATTGGAAAAGATTGCTTTGAGTGCATACTGTAAGGCTAAAGACCCAAATGACTGCATAAACATTATACTCTAATTGGTAAATTTGTCCCTCAGAGAGGTACAGATTAGCAGTTTAAAAAAAAAATACTTCAGTGGGGGCCTAAATTGCATATCAGAAAATTTGCCCCATCTTAATTATATGAGTCAAGGTATGAGTCAAGGATTTTAGTAAATTTACTTAGGTCCACAGTGACCATCTTAATTCACTTTTAGAGTATTTCACCATTCATGCAAGATCCCTAATGATACCCACTTCCAGTCCCAGGCAATCACTAATCTGCTTTTTGTTTCTTATTAATTTACTTTTTCTGGACATTTTACATGAATGGAATCATATAATACATGGTGTTTGCTGTGTAGTTTCCTTCAGTAAGCATGGTTTTGAGGTTCATCCATATAGTAACATATATCATATTTCATTCCTTTTTACTGCTGAATAATATTCTCTTATATGGCTGTAGCCCATATTCTTTATCCGTTCATAGGTTGATGGATATTTGGGTTCATTTCTCTTTTTGGCTATAAGGAACACTGCTCTGAATATTCCTGTGTTGGTCTTTGTAAAGACATATATTTTCATTTCTCTTAGGTGGATACCCACTAAGAATAGAGTTGCTGTGTTGTATGGTAAACTCATGTTTATTTTTTTAATCACCAAACTGTTTTTTAAAGGGGCTGAGCCATTTTACCACATACCATGGGTATGAAGGCTTTTATTCCTTCCCATCCTTGCCATCACCTGGATAGTATCTGTCCTTTGGATTATAGAAATTCTGTTGGATATGAAATGGCATTTCTTATGGTTTTTACTTACATTTCTCTGAAAAATGATTTTGGGCATCTTTTCATGTGTTTATTAGCCATTTGTGTATTTCTTTGGTGAAATGTCTTTAAAATTGCCCATTTGTAAAGTTTTGTTTTTTTAAGTTCTAAAATTTTTAAAGTTCTTTATATATTCTGGATGTGATTTCTTATTGGAAACATGATTTGTGAATACTTTCTTTCAGTCTACAGCTTGTCGTAACTTTCTTAATGGCAGTCAAAAGTTTTGAATTTTGATGAAGCCCAATACATTAATTTTTCTTTTATGGATCATGCTTTTAACTTGTATCTAAAAAGACATTGCCTATTAAATAATCACAAAATTTTCTATTTTTTTCTAATAGTTTTATAGTATCACTATTACATTTAGGTATGTAATTTATTTTGAGTCGGTTTTTGAGAAGTACAGTTCCAGGTTCATCTTTTTGCAAGTGTCTATCCAATTGCCAGAGCACTGTTTGTGAAAAGAGAATCCTGTTTCCATTTAATTGCCTTGGGAACTAGTTGGAAATCAATTAGCTATAATCATAAAAAGTTTACTACTGAAGTCTTAGTTCTGTTCCTTAGACCTATTTTTCTATCACTGTGCTATTACCATATTGTTTTGATAACAAAGTTAATAGTAAATTTTATAATTGAAAGATGAAGTCTCTGTAGTATTATTCATTTGACTATACTGTCTTTTGCATTTCATATGAATTTTAGTTTCAGGTTGCTAATTTCTGAAAAAAAATGCTCCTAAAGTACCGATAGGGATTATATTGAACCTAAATTATATTTAAATTAATCTATATTAATTTATATTAAATTTATATTTAAATTATATTCAAATTAACACTAATTTGAAAAGAATTGCTATCTTAAAAATATGAATGTTCTAGGAGTTCTGACAGAGGAAACCCTTGAACTCACATATATCAATTATTAAGTTATCTACTAAAACTAATACAGTGGTATGTCATGATATTTCAAACAAATAAATAAGTTCTAATGAATGAACATTGAATTTATTCATTTATATCAGATTTAATTTCCCTTACTGTGTTTTATAACTCTCATTACAAGTCTTACCTCTCTGTTAAATTCACTACTATTTTAATCTTTGTTTTTAAAGATTTTATTTATTTATTTGTCAGAGAGAGAGAAAGTGAACAAGCAGGCAGAGTGGCAGACAGAGGCAGAGAGAGAAGCAGGCTTCCCACTGAGCAAGGAGCTCGATTTGGGACTCGATCCCAGGACCCTGGAATCATGACCTGAGGTGATGGCAGCAGCTTAACCAACTGAATCACCCAGGCATCCCTATTTTATTCTTTTTTGATGCTATTGAAAATAAAATTGTTTCCCTAACTTAGATTTGGGGTTATTCAATGCTCATATATAGAAATAAAATTGAATTTTCTATTACATACTCAGTAGTATGGTTTTAGGTAGTGTTTTTTTTTTTTAATCAGCTAATGAAAGAAGAGCTTGGAAAATATGTTGTTATTTATAGTTACTGATATAATTACTTTTAAAATGCTTTTTATTTCTTCATGCAGATTTTGAGTTACTACCTGATGTCATTTTTGTATCAGCCTGAAATATTTTCCTTAGCATTTCTCTTAAGACACTTTTCCTAATATAACAATAGTCTTAGTTGGTTTTTATCTAGGAAGGTTTTTGTTTTATCTGTTATTATTTTTGAATAATAATTTTGCCAGGTATTAAATTCTTGGTTGTGAATTTTTGCTCTCAGCATTTTTAATATGTCATCCCACTGGCTTCTGGCCTTCATTGTTTGTGATAGAAAATCAGATGTCAATTTTTTTTAAAGATTTTGTTTATTTATTTGACAGAGAGAGAGAGATCACAAGTAGGCAGAGAGGCAGGTGGAGAAAGAGGGAGAAGCAGGCTCCCTGCCCAGCAGAGAACCTGATGTGGGGCTTGATCCCAGGTCCCTGAGATCATGACATTAGCCAAAGGCAGAGGCTTAACCCACTGAGCCATCCAGGTGCCCCTCAGATGTTGATTTTAATAGCTTTATCAATTATAATTCACATACCATACAGTTCATTCATTTGCAGTGTATAATTCAGTGGTTTTTAGTACATTCAGAGTTATGCTTTCATCATCATGTTTTATTTTAGAAGATTTTCACTGTGTGAAAGAGAAATCGTCACACTCCAAGCCATAATCTGCTAATCTAATTTCTGTCTCTATAAATTTCCATACACTGGACATTTCATAGAAATGGAATTTATAATAGGTGGTCTTGGTGAATTCCTTTACTTAGTTCTGATCTCTAAAACTATTCTTCTTAACGTGTATTTCTTTATTAGTGAAATGAATCATCTCAAAACATTTTTAGTTATTTCAGTTTTATTGGCAGCTAACTTACTGTGTATCAAAATCAGTTACAAATGTAATCCATCTTATGGCTAACGTATTTTCTAAAAATTTCTAGAAGAACCTTATGAATACACTTCACCCCATGTGATTGAACCTCCAAAAGCAAATCATAGAACCTCTAAGGCTGGGTCAACCATTTATAAAGCCATCCAGCTTCCTTCATTGAATAAAGAACCTTCAGGTAATGTACAATGTGATTTTTTACTTTAGTAAAGCTTTAATTGTGTGGAAATAACCAGATCATACTAGCCTTAGTCATATAATCAGTTTAGCTAAACATAAGTGAAAATAAACACTGATTAAGCTTACCTAACATGTATGCATTCTTAGTGAATGAGTAGTGTCCCTGGCATAGCTCTTCTTCCCTGCCACCAATAAATTGGAGTTCTGTGTTTTTTCACAACCTTCCTTCCTTTTTTTCCCCCTAAAGATTTATTTATTTGAGAGAGAAAAAGAGAATACACATTGAGCAGGGGTAGGGGCAAAAGGAAAGAATCTCAAGTAGACACCCTTCTAAGTGAGGAGACCCAATCTGAGGACCCTGAGATCATGATCATAAGTCAAATGCTTAACTGAAAAAGCCACCCAGGTGTCCCCTCAACCTTCCATTCTTGCTCACCATTATGATAAACCCATTTTATAATCCTCTGTTTTAGATTTATATATTCCCTTTTTGTACAATCCCAAGTAGGATCTGCAATACAGAGACTCAACATGAGGGTAGATTGGAAGGAAAATAAACACGTTTTCCCTTTCCCTTCATTACTCTCTCCCCAGGTATCTAATCCATTAATATCTGGGAACTAATTTACAGAATCCATTCCTTATCATTGCTCCAGAGGCATTATATAATCATTACCCTACTGTATTTCCCATAGATGCTGAGTTTGAAGGGTTTTTTTTAATGTAGATTATTTTTTGGCCTATTATATTTTCTAAAGCCACAAATAATTATATATACTACCAATACTTTTACCAGCTTGTCTTTCTAATGCTGCATCTTTTTCTCTTACCATTATACCCATTGGTTGCCTTTTCCCGTTCTGTGGAAGTGTAATTCAGAAATAAATTTTTTAAAAGATTTTATTTATTTGACAGAGATCACAAGTAGGCAGAGAGAGAGAGGGAAGCAGGCTCCCTGCTGAGCAGACAGTCTGATGCAGGGCTCCATCTCAGGACTCTGAGACCATGACCTGAGCTGAAGGCAGAGGCTTAACCCACTGAGCCACCCAGGAGACCCTCAGAAATAATATAAATTTGACTATTAACTGAAGTAAGGCAGATTGGGCAAGTAAGTCTTCTCTAAAATTAGAAAAATTAATATGCTCTTTATGTTCAGATAAGCTATCTTCGTCTTCCTACTAACTGCCAGACTGTCAGATTCACCTCCTACTTCATATCACCTATAATACTGTTTCCCGTTCATTTAGCTCCTAGTTTACCTACAATTTAGGGTTTCCTTTCAAGATTTTTATTTATTTATTAGAGAGAGAGAGAGCACGTGCATTAGAGACTGAGAGAAAGAGAAAGCAGGAGCAGAATCAGGGAGAGAAGGAGAAGCAGATTCCCCCACTGGGCAGGGAGCTCAACATGGAACTTGATCCCAGGACCCTGGGATCATGACCAAAGCTGAAGGCAGATACTTAATCAATGAGCCACCCAGGTGCCCCAATTTGTTTTTTGTTGTTGTTTTTTTTTCCTAAGCTACAGCTTTCTCTTTGATGGGGGTGTTCATTATAAGCAGTAATGTTGCCTAAAGAAACAAAAAAGAGGAAGAGAGTAAGAACTAAGAAATAGTCTAAATAATCTACTATCTAAATTTCTATTCATAAGAGAATAGTAATAGTAATCTTTTTTGTGTATGGAATAGAAATGATTCTATCATAATGTTTTTATTTTTCATCAAATAATAAAGCCTTTTAATCTAAAAATAATGACATAAACATTTCTTAAGCAAATACTTGCCTTAAGGAAATGGAAGAATTTAAAATGTTTTATTTCTCCGTAAGACATATATTGTAGAAATTCAACACATTTAGTAAATTTTCCCCAGTAACTTTGAGAAAACACCATCTAAATGTCCCACATTCTGCTTTTTTTTTTTTTTAAGATTTTATTTATTTATTTGACAGACAGAGATCACAAGTAGGCAGAGAGGCAGGCAGAGAGAGAGGGGAGAAAGCAGGCTCCCTGCTGAGCAGAGAGCCCGATGTGGGGCTCGATCCCAGGACCCTGGGATCATGACCCGAGCCGAAGGCAGAGGCTTTAACCCACTGAGCCACCCAGGTGCCCCCCACATTCTGCTTTTTATTTTAGCATATTTTTCTTGAACATACTGAAACTATTTTCTTTATTACATTATTTTGTTTTTAACAGTGTTCAAAATATGTGTCATGATGATAGTATTTCTAAACATGTCTGTTTAGAAACCACAAGCACTAGTTTTATCACTGTGGTTATATAAAAATTTTTAAATAAAGATATTCTGTTTTATATAAAAACTTTATATGAGAATTTATCAATTTAATTGTTAAAGTAGTTTTTTATTATAATACTGAAAAGAAAGAAAGCTCTTCCTCAGGTATTTTTACTTACACTATTTCTATTATTTCTTTTTCTGGATTTGCACTCTTACTGGTTTTGTTTATAAATATCAAATGACCAACAAGGAAAAACAAGAGAGAAAGTAAGTGTGTTAGTAAAGGTGTTTTAAATTATTTTTTAAAATTTAAGGAAACTGTGCTTTAGAAGTGGGTTAAGATTTATTATAAATTTTTAAAAGTTGAAATCAGGACATTTATAAGATAATAATGTTATTTTCATTTTTTAGGGCATCCAAAAAATACTGTCTCAAAAAAACATGTTGGATTTATGAATACTCTGCCTGCTATAATCTCTACAACTAGAACACCTATCTATGAAGGTAAAAAAAATCACTGCTATATAAAGACAAATGAAATAAAACCTTTACTGTGTTTCCATTGTTTCTATTTGCCCATCACCTTAAACCTATGGACTCCCTTTCCCAACCATGAGTCAATGAGTCAAGTATATTTTTCTAAACCTTTCTTTAAACATGTGTTAACACACACACACACACACACAAAACTATATATGTTAAGTTTGCTGGTTCTATACATAATAGAATCATTTGGATGGATCCTACTTACCTCTAATATAGATAAATTGATAATATAGACTTCTTTTTTATATCATACCTTAAAGTTGCTTTATGGTATTCTATAATGTTAAGGTACTATATGTTATTCAACCATTCTTCTACTGAATTACATTTAGATTTTTATCAATGTACTTTTTGCGGCTATCAGCAATGGTACAATAAATTTCACTGTATATATATATATACATATATATATATATATATATACACACCATGGTGATTATATTTCTATAAAATAGAGCATGTAGGGCGCCTGGGTGGCTCAGTGGATTGAGCCGCTGCCTTCGGCTCGGGTCGTGGTCTCGGGGTCCTGGGATCGGGTCCCGCATTGGGCTCTCTGCTCAGCAGGGGGGGCCTGCTTCCCTTCCCCTCTCTCTGCCTGTCTCTCTGCCTGCTTGTGATCTCTCTCTGTCAAATAAATAAATAAAATCTTTAAAAAAAAATAGAGCATGTAAACATGTCTTGTATTAAAGGTATCTATGTTTTTTATTTAATATATAAATCCAAATTACTTTTCAAATGATCATAGTTAATAATTCTGCTAGTAAATTCATGAAAGACTCATATCGCAGCATCATAGCCAGCACTAGACTTTTCATAGATCGAAACATTATATTGTTAAGATATCAATACTGTACAAGTGTTCTACAGATTCAGTGTGATACCTATCAAGATTCCAGCAATGTTTTTTAAAGAATAAAAAAATTCTATGCTAAAATTCATATGGAATCTTAAAGGATCCTGAATAATCAAAATAATCTTGAAAAATAACAAAGCTGGAGGACTCACACTTCATTATTTTGGAACTTACTACAAAGCAACAGTAAGCAAAACAGTATGGTACTGGCATAAAGACAGACATACAAAATAAGGATAGAAGATAGAGAACAAAGAAATAAATCATCACATATATGGTCAAATGACTTTTGACAAGGATACAAAGACCATTCAATGGGGAAAGAATTTAAAACATATGGTACTGGAAAAACTGGATACCCACATACTAAAGAGTGAAATGAGATCACTATCTTATACCTTACCTTATAGTTCAAAATAGATGAAAGATCTAAAACTAAGTGCTAAACTATAAAAGCCTTGGGTAAAAATGTAGGGAAAAATCTAAGGCATTTTATTTGACAAGAATTTGTTGGGTGCAACACCAAAGATGCAGCCAAACAAACAAAGACAGATTTTATCATAATTTTAAAATTACTCATCAAGAGGAAAGGTTAGTAAAGTAAAAGGGAAATCCACAGAATGGGAGAAAAATATTTGCAAATCATATATCTGAATAGCCGTTAACAACCAGAATATATAGAGAGCTCTTAAAGACTCAACAATGAAAACAAAAAACTTTATAAAACAGTGAAAAAAGGACTTTAACAGACATTTCTCCAAAGGAGAGATACAGATAGCCAATAGGCCCATGAAAGTATGGTAAACACCACTATTCATTAAGGAAATGAAAATCAAAACCACAATGTGATATCACTTCATATCTAGGATGGCTATTATGAAGATAAAAAAGGAAAAAAGGAAAGAAAATAAACATTGGTGAGAATATGAAGAAATTGGGATTCCTACTAGTTGTAAGAATGTGAAATGATACAACTACTATGGAAAATAGTATGGTTATTCCTCAAAATATTAAATAAAGCATTACCATATGATTCAGCAATTCCCATTCCAGATAGATATATGCCCAAAAGAATGAAAGCAGGGACATGAAAACATCTTTGTTTATAGCAACATCATTCACAACAGCCAAAAGATAGAAGTCATTCAAGTGTCCAACAGTGATGAATGAACTAAAAAATATGGCATATGTATGTGACGGAATATTATTTAGCCTTAAAAGGAAAGAAAATCTGATAACAGTATGTCATAATAGAACATGGATGAATATGGAAGACATTATGCTAGGTGGAGTAAGCCAATCACAAAAGGAGAAACACTGTATGATTACACTTACATGAGTGAAGTATCCTCATATGGTCAAATTCATAGAGACAGTAAGTAGAATGATGGTTGCCAGGAGCTGGGGAAATGGGAATGGAGAATTATTTCTTAATGGGTAGAGTTTCAATTTTGCAAGATGAAAAAGTTCTGAAGATCATTGGTAATGACTACACAGTGTGAATGCACTTAGTGCCACTGAACTACACACTTAAAAATGGTTTAAATGGTAAATTATACATTATTTATATTATTTATTTATGTAAGTATAAAATTATTTATATTTTATAATAAAAATAAATGCATAGTAAAAATGTTTTTTCTTGAATAAGGGTTATTTATATTTAATGAGAACTAAGCATATTTTAATATTATTAGCTATTTTATTTTTCTCCATGAATTACCTATTTATAGTCTTTGCTTATTTTTATGTTAGTTTCTTTTGTTATTGTAGAAGTTTTTTGTACAATAGGATTTTAATTTTTAAAAAATTTTTCCATCAATTCAAATTTACAGAGAAACTGAAGGAAATCCAGAAGGAATTTTCATATAGCTTATACCTAGATTCATTACTTGTTCATATATTATCTTTTTGTCTTACCATTTTTTCTATGCTCACATATATATGTGTATGTGTGTGTCTATCACAAATATCATTTTTTTTCTGAATTATATAAGGGTAACTTGGAAGAAAGTGTTTCTTATCTGTGTATTCCTTTATATCTAAGCACAGAATAAACACTATAAAAATAAATGAAAATAAAATATCAATGTAGTTATTAGTTAACCACCACACTCAGGCCAGGGACAGAACACTGTCCACAGAGGTCAAGGAGAGCTTCTGCAGAAAATTAGCCTGAAGGATAGAGCAGCCAGAACACAACAATAGAGAGCATGCAGCACATATCAGACACATCCCTTGAAGTATCAGACCTTGAGCACTATATAAGACTTCTTCCTCATAAGGCCATTATTTTCAGGAGCAAGAGATGTATCTGGATTTTCTAACACAGAGAAGAAGGCAAGGACTTAGACAAAATATAAAGATGGAGGAATTTATCCCAAATGAAAGAACAGTATAAGGCCATGGCTAGAGATCTAAGTGAGAAAGTAACACACCTGATGGAGAACTTAAAAGCAACCAACAATCATGAGGCTACTCACTGAGCTTCAGAAAAAAATGGAAGACTTCAGGGTGGCTCTTACCCCAAGAGTTAAAAAAAGAATCAGTCAGAAAGGAAAAATGCAATAACTGAGATTAGAAATGGGCTGGTTGCAATGAACAACACAAGGCTAAAAGTAGTAGTAGTAGAATGAATAAGTGATATAAAAGACAAAATAATGTAAAATAATGAAGCTGAACAAAAGAAAGAATAATTAAGGAATATGAGAATAAAAGTGGGGAACCCAGTGACTCCATCAAATATAATAACATTGTATTATAGAAGAATGAGAAAGAGAAAAGGGGGTCAGGAAATTTATTTAAGGAAGTCACAGCTGAAAACTTTCCTAATGTGAAGAAGGAAACAGACTACAGATACAGGAAGAATAGAGGATCCCCAACAAAATCAATGAAAGCAGACCAACACCAACACATATTGTAATTAAATTTGCAAAAATATAGTGATTAAGTAAACATTTTAAAATCAGCAAGATAAAAGAAGACAGTAACATACATGCAAAGGAAACCCCATAAGGCTAGCTAGAGATTTTTCAGCAGAAACTTCCCAAGAGTTACATGACATATTCAAAGTGCTGAATGGGAAAATCTGCAGCCAAAAATACTCTATCCATTAAGGCTATCATTCAGAATAGTAGGAGAGAGAAAGAAATTTTCCCACACAAAAACTAAAGGAGTTTGTGACCAGCAACCCAGGCCTGCAAGAAATACTAAAGGGGATTCTTCGAGTGGAAAGGAGAGACTACAAATGACAAACACAGGAAAGGATAGAGAAAATCTCCAAAAATAATGACAAAGCAAGTAATGAAATACCAATAAATACATATTTATCAACAATTACTCTGAATATAAATGGACTAAATGCTCCAATAAAAGACAAAGGGTGACAGAATGGATTAAAAAAACAAGATGCATGTTTATGCTGCCTATAAGAGACTTATTTTAGACCTAAAGACACCTGAAGATTGATAGTGAGGGAGTGGAGAAACATTTATCATACAATGGATGCCAAAAGAAAGCTAGAGTAGCAATACTGATATTAGACAAAATAGACTTTAAAACAAAAACTGTAACAAGTGACACTATGTAATTATAAAGGGGACAATCCAACAAGAGATATAATAATTGTAAATATTTAGGCACTCAACATGGGAGCATTCAAATATATATTCAGTTAATACAAAAATAAACTAATTGATGGTAATACAGTAATACAAGAGGACTTTAACACTGCACTTACATCAATGAACAGATCATCCAAACAAAAAAACAGGGAAACAGTGGCTTTGAAGGACACACTGGACCAGATGGACTCAACAGATATATTCAGAACATTCCATCCTAAAACAGCAGAATACACATTCTTTTCAATTGTACATGGAACAATCTCCAAAATAGATTAGATATTAAGTGACAAATCAGGCCTCAACAAATAAAAAACATTGAAATCATACCATGAAACTTTTCTGACCACAGTGCTATGAAACTGGAAGTCAACCACAAGAAAAAAATTTAGAAAGACCACAAATACATGGAGTTTAAATTACATACTACAAAATAATGAATGGGTCCACCAGGAAATCAAAGAAGAAATTTTAAAAAATAAATGGAAACAAATAAAAATGAAAATATAGCAGTCTAAAAACCTTTGGGATGCAGCAAAGCCAGACCTAGAGGCAATTTTATAGCAATGCAGGCCTCAAGAAGCAAGAAAAGTCTCAAATACACAAATTAACCTAAGACATAAAGGATGAACAGAAATAAGAACAACAAATGAAGCTAAAGCCAGCAGAAGAAAGAGTAAAGAAGAGTAAGAAGAGTAAAGATGAGAGCAGAAATAAATGATACAGAAACTTAAAAAAAAAAAAAAAGGAGAAACTAGGAGCTGGTTCTTTAAAGGAAACTAAAAGATTTATTTATTTTTTTATTTATTTGAGAGAGTGAGAGAGATCAAGCAAGTGGATGGGAGCTGGCAGAGAAGTAAAGGGAGAGTGACAAGCCCACTCCACACTGATGAGCCAATACTGAGCTCCATCCCACCAACCTGAGATTATGATCTGAGCAGAAATCAAGAGCCAAACACTTAACTAAGCCACCCAGGAGCCCCAAGGAGCTGCTTCTTTGAAATAATTAATTAAAATTAATAGTTTCTTTGAAAAAAATTAATAAAATTGATAAGCCACTAGCCAGACTTAACAAAACAAAAAAGACCCAAATAAATAAAATAACAAATGAGAAAACAGAAATAAACAACCAATACTACTGAAGTACAATTATAACAAAATATTATGAAAGATTACAGGCCAACAAATTGGAAAACCTGGAAGAAACAGATAAATTACTAGAAACATATAAACTACCAAAACTGAAAACAGGAAGACAGAAAACTTGAACAAACTGATATTCAGCAAAGAAATTGAATCAGTAATTCAAAAACTCCCCAAAACAAAAGTCTAAAGCCAAGTGGCTTCACAGGAAAATTCTACCACCAAACATTTAAAAAAAAAAAATTAATACTAAAATTTAAAAAAAAAGAATATATATCTTAAAATGTGTTAAAGTTTCAATTTGTCAACAATAAATAAATAAATAGAATTAATACTTCTTTTTTATTCTAAAAAAAATAGAAAAGGAAGGGAAACTTCCAAATTCATCCTATGATCCAGCATTACCCTGATATCAAAACCAGATAAAGATACCACTAAAAAACAAAACTATCCAATATCCCTGATGAACATGGATGTAAAAATTCTCACTAAAATACTAGCAAACTGAGTCCAAAAGTACATTAAAAAATATCATTCACCATGATCAAGTGGGAGTTATTCCTGAGATACAAGGATTGTTCAATATTCACAAAGCAATCAACTTGATACATCACATTAATAAAAGAAAGATTAAGAACCATGTGATCCTTTCAATAGATGCAAAAAAAGCATTTGACAAAATACAATGTCTATTCATGATAAAAACTCTAAACAAACCAGGGTTAGAGGGATTACACCTCAACATAAGACAGGCCATATATGAAAAACTCATAGTTAATATCACTGTGAAAAAAAAAAATCACTGTGAATGGGGAACATACGAAGGGACCTTTTCCTCTACTGTCAGGAACAGGCAGAGATGTCTGCTCTCACCACTCTTCTTCAACATAGCACTGGAAGTCTTAGCCTCAGCAACCAGACAACAAAAAGGCATCCAGATTGGCAAAGAAATAGTTCAACTTTCATTATTTGCAGATGACCTGAAACTCTATATAAAAAACCGGAAAGACTCCAGCAAAAAACTGCCCAAACTGATAAAGGAATTAAGTCACAGGATCCAAAATCAACATATAGCATTCTGTTGAATTTCTATTTGCTAATAATGAAGAAGCAGAAAGAGAAATTAAGGAATCCCATTTACAATAGAACCAAAAATAAGATACCTAGGAATAAACATAACCAAAGAGGTGAAAGACCTGTACTCTGAAAACTATAAAACACCAATAAAATAAACTGAAGATGACCCAAAGAAATGGAAAGACATTCTGGATTAACAAATATTGTTAAAATATATATACTATCCAAAGCTATCTACACACTTAATACAATCCCTATCGAAATACCACCAGCATTTTTCACAGAGCTAGAACATACAATCCTAAAATTTGTATGGAGCCACAAAAGACCCAAATAACCAAAGCAACCCTGAAAAAGAAAAGCATAGCTGGAGGCATCACAATTCAGGGCTTCAAGTTTTATCACAAAGCTATAGTGATCTGAACAGTATAAAATAGAAAAATAGACATATAGATCAATGGAATAGAATACAAAACCCAGAAGTGAACCCACAATTTTATGGTCAATCAATCTTTGACAAAGCAGGGAAGAATATCCTATTGAAAAAAAAAAAAGGCAGTTTCTTCAGCAGGTGGTGTTGGGAAAACTGGACAGCAACATGCAAAAAGAATGAAACTGGACCACTTTCCTACACCATAAATAAATTTAAAACAGATCAAAGTCCTAAATGTGTGACCTGAAACCATAAACAACCTAGAAGACAACACAGACAGTAACTTCTTTGACATTGGTCAGCGCCAATGTCAACTTCCTTTTTAGATATGTCTCCTGAGACAAAGGAAACAAAAGCAAAAATAAACTATTAGGACTTGAATAAAATAAAAAACCTTCTTCACAGTAAAGGAAACAATCAACAAAACTAAAAGGTAACCAATGTAATGGGTAAGATATTTGGAAATGACATATCTGATAAGGGTTAGTATCCAAAATATATAAAGAACAGATACAACTCAACACCCAAAAAACAAGTTAAAAAATGGGCAGAAGACAATGAATAGACATTTTTCCAAAGAAGATGGCCAACAGACGCATGAAAAGATATTCAGTATGACTGACCATCAGGGAAATACAAATGAAAACTACAGTGAGATACCACCTCACATCTGTCAGAATGGTTAAAATTAACAACACAGGAAACAATAGAAGTCAGCGAGTATGTGGAGAGAGGGGAACCTCTTGCACTGTTGGTGGGAATGCAAACTGGTGTAGCCACTGTGGAAAACAGTGCAGAGGTTCCTCAAAGGCTTAAAAATAAAACTACCCTACAATCCAGCAATTGCACTACTAGGTATTTACCAAAGAATACAAAAATACTAATTTGAAGGGACACATGCATCCATATGTTTATAGCAGCATTATTTACAATAGCAAAATTATGAAAACAGGCCATGTCCATCGACTGATGAATGAACAAAGAAGATGTGGTATATATACACAATAGAATAGTAGTCATAAAAAAGAACAAAATCTTGCCATTTGCAATGACATGGATAGAGTTAGAGAGTGTTATGCTAAATGAAGTCAGAAAAAGACAAATACCATATGTATGGTGTTGGTAGTTAACTAGGTTTATTGCAGTAATCATTTTGTAATATGTAGAGAAATATCAAATCACTATGTTGTACTGAAGCTAATATATATCAATTTTTCTCCATTAAAAGTTAATAATTAAATTTTGAAAAGATAACACATCCATCTCCTCAAATAGTTGATGATTTTTTGTGTGTGGTGTGAATGTAAGATTTATTTTCCACAACTTTCAAATATACCATACCATATTATTAACTATAAGTTACCATGTTGTACATTAGATCCTATGAACTCACTCTTTTTATAACTGAAATTCTGTACCTTTTGAATGATATCACCCTGTTCCCTCCTTCCACCAGTCCCTGGCAACCTCTATTCTATTTACTGTTTCTAAGATATTGGTTTGTTTGGGGTTTTTTAGATTACTTATTTAAGTGAGATTGTACAGTGTATGTCTTTCTCACTCTGATGTATTTCACTTAGCATAAATCCCTTTAGAATTAGTCATGTGACATTGGCAAGATTTACACTCTTGTTATGGCTGAAAATAATATTCCTCTGTGTGTGCACACGTGTGTGTGTGTGTGTGTGTGTGTGTGTGTGTGTGTGTGTGTATCACATTATCTTTATCCAAAGAACTGCCAAATAACATTTAGGTTATTTCCATATCTTGGCTCTTAGGAATAAGGCTGTAATGAACATGGGGTTGCAGACATCTCTTCAAGATCCAGATTTCATTTCCTTCAGCTATCTATGCAGTAATGGGATTGATGAATCATGTTAGCTCTGTTTTATTAAAAAAAAATCGCCAAGCCGTTTTCCATAATGGCTATACCAATTTGCACTCCCATCAACAGTGTATAAGTTTCCTTTTCTCCACAGTTTTGCCAACATTTGTTATTTCTTATCTTTTTGATAATAGCCATCTTAATAGATGTGAGGTGATATATTGCCTTCAATTTGCATTTCTCTGATAATGAGTGGTGTTGAGAAAATTTTTAAATACTGATTGGCCTTATCTATGTCTTCTCTGGAAAAATATCTATTTCATTCTTTTGCCCATTTCTTATTGGAATATTTGCTTTTTTGCTATAGGAGTTCTTTATAATTTGGATATTAACCCCTAACTAAACATATGGCTTGCAAATATTTATTCCCCAATGGTAAGTTGCCTTTTCAATTGATTGCTTCCTTTATTAAGAAGCTCTGTAATTTGATGTGGTCCCGCTTGTTTATTTGTTATCTACTTATGGTATCTTTTGCAAGAAATCATTGCAAAGACCAATGTCAACAATCTTTTAAATTTTGTTCTTCTAGAAATTTTACAATTTTAGGTCTTACCTCTTTGATCTATTTTGAGTTCATATTTTGTGAGTGGTATAAAACAGGGTTGCAATATCAGTCTCTAGATTTGGATTTCTAGTTTTTCCAGTACATTTATTGAAGAGATTACTCTTTCTCCATTGTATATTCTGGGTGCCCATGTCAAAAATTTTTGACTATATATGTGTTTATGTCTGGGCTATTTTGTCCCACAGGTCTAGATTCCTATTCTTATGCCACTACCATAGTTTCTTAAGACTACTGCTTTGTAAATAGACTGAAATCAGGAAATGTGATGAGTCCACTTTGTTATTATTGAGATTGCTTTGTCTATTCAGGGTTATTAAGAGTTCAATATGAATTTTAGGATTTTTTTTCTATTTCTGTTAAAATCAACCCTCTTTTTAAGTCCTTTGTATTTGAGCATACCATAGTTTATTTAACTAGCCCTGTGTTAAATGGGCACTTTGGTTGTTTTCAGTTTTCTAACAATGTTGCTACAAATATCATTTGAATAAGTAGCTATTCTAGACTCCAGTCTTGCTCTCTATCAGCTCAAATATGAGTCTTCTGCCTAAAAGGAATTGCCACTATTTGCTCCCTAACACTAATTTTATGACCCCTTTCTTTTGCAGTACATAAATTGTCTCTCAGTTAAAACTGATTTTTTGAAGAACCATAAGTATACTCAGTATAAATATCATATGTATTAAAAAAACAATATTTCAGTGAATTTGAAAATTTTAAAATTTCTCTGTCAATGCTTGTCAAAGTATGGTCTCTAGACTAATAGCCTGAGCATCAACTAGGGATATATTAGAAATACAAATTATTGTGCCCTACCTCAGAGCTACAGAATCAGAAGCTTTAGAGTTCAAGTCCAGCAATCTGTTTTAACAAGTTTTCTGGGTGATTCTGACATAGGCTAAATTTGAAGAACCATTGTATTATATTTATATTACTCTAAGTTAAGGGGTCCCAGTATCATTTCTATAGAAACATAGGTTTATGTACTTGTATGATTCATGTACTGCCTTTCCATTTCCATTTCCAGTGTTACTCTTTGTATATAATAATGTTTTCCATATGTCACATATAATAAAAATTATGTCAACTATAATGAAATTAAACTTTTTATAATCACACAATAACTTTTCTTTAAAGTGCCACATCCTGCTGCCCGAAATCTCTACCACGTCCCTATTTTTAAGAAAAAATAAGTTCTGGTCAAGATAAGCAACATGAGCAAATAGCAATGAAATGTGCAAATGTGGAAGCTTTATGAGAATAACACTAACTTGAAAGGATGGTGCTTATTGAACAATAGTGAGAAATACCCTGGATAAATAGGGTAGACCCGGATTATGGAGGAGTTTAGTTGGTAGCAGGTAAGTTTGAATGTTTGCAATGCTCTTTTTTCTAATTTTAAAAAAGTTATATTTTAAACGACGAATGATTAAAATATTCAGCTTATTCAAATGTTAATGTTTGAATACTGCACAACAAATTTCAAAAAGGAAAGGAAGTAAACATAAAGTAAACATAAATGCCTCATGACAATAACCTGATAGAGCATATTTTGTAGAATTTGAAATGGCACAAAATTTAGGTGCTAATAATTTTAAAGACATGATTCTTGCCAATCAATGTTAATAACATTAAAATATTATTTTTAACCACATCATTTTCCCTGTGCCCTAGAGAGAGTAATACTATTGGATGACATGGTCTTAAATACAATCTGGATTATTAACGACATGAGTATTTAAATTTATAAAATATCCTTTTGAACTTTGAATACACACACACACATCTCTGCCAAAATTAGATCACTGAACATTGATATTAATCTAAGTACATGGAGTTCCATTTTGTGTCAAAAATTAAAGAAAAAATAGATTTCTTCAGAAACATAAAATGGAAAAATTAATGAAATAATGCTTATTTTCTAAAACATCCATTTAAAGATAATGTTTATAATTTACACAGTAGTAAAAAAGTATAGCTTATAGATAAATGGAAATCATAAATTGAGCTTAAAGTATCAGCTAGTAGAAAATAAATGGAATGATTCTTCACTCATGACTGATTATCTATTCTCTGAAACTGAAATATTCCAGAGGTAATACAAGGATGAGACATGTTAACAACTCTTGTGAGGGTCTTAGAGAGAATATATGCAGAAACGAATAGTAGAATTGTCATTGCAAGTTGCCAAATAATTGGTTAGTGAGCAATGTGAATTTTATGTTTCTCTCTAGAATTAATTTTTAACATAAATTTTAGTTCAACATAGCAATCTGTACTCATGAATGGCAGTGGTTGGGATTACTTAAACTGGATCCATTCCAGCTTCTCAGTTTTCCCCTATGGACTACCCAGATAACAGTGCCATATATATTATGTAATCATTTGATTAAATGAGCTAACATATATGCTAATTTAGTGCTTCTCAAGGTGGTCTACAAAATAGAATTCATCTGGAATACTTTTAGAAAACACTAATTCTCTGTTCCCTTCCCCAGACCAATTAAACCAGATTCTCTGTAGGTGATTCAAATGTACTGCCAGAGTTGAGAAACATGCAGCTTATTATTTGATGATATAAGGGAAATCAACTAATACTCAGAACCATATACAAATAATTGCAGCTGAGTTTTTAAAAATCCAGATCTTAGAGCTACTAGAAGAGGAAATTCAATGAACAAATTCAATCTATACTGGCTCCATTTAAAAATTCTCCCAAACCACCTCTTTCATGTCAATTACAACTTTAGCTCCATCACACTCCCCAGTAGAATTTCCTGTGATAATGTAAATTTTCTGTACCTGTGCCTTCTAATAAGGGAACTGTGAGTCATATGCAGTTGTTGAACTCTTGAGATGTGGCTAGTGTAACAAGAATCTAGCTCTTTAATTTTAATTAGTTTAAATAGCCATATGTGGTTTGTGGTTCCCATATTGGATAGCACTACTCAAAACTTATCACTGATCCACGAGTTAATCAGGACCTGGGAAGGCAGTGAACTATTCAGAAAAATATATAGGAAATATTTTTGTTGATTAATGACTGGCAGAAGTAAAAACAGATCCCTGGAGAAATAGGGGCAGGAATAGTATTTCAACAGTGTTGTTGGATAAAATGTAGTGCTCTTTTACAGTAGCAGGATGATCCCTAATACAGAGTAGACAATGTCAGTTTCAACCAAGAACATTGACTAGTTCAAATTAGGCCAGAATTAAGGCAAAAGTGAGTAGGATCTATACCTTTGGAAGGCTTTGGCTGCAATCAAAAATAAGGCAAGCCCTTTCCCTTTTTAACAATGCTGTGAAAAAATTATTCCGACGTTTGTTTAAGATGATAATGAAGGCTTTATTTTTTGTATTATGATATGTTAGTCACCATAGAGTACATCATTAGGTTTTGATGACTTTATTCAGGACTACTTGAATAGGGCACGGAGATTGAACTCAATTCCAAATACAGCAAAGAGAGCTGGGGATTTACAGCTAATGAGCAGAGTGATGAGGTCAATATGAAATTGCAAAAGGAGACATCAAGTGTAGGAGCATTCCTACCAAGTTAGCTGAACAGTATTTTTGCTAAAAGCAGACCAAGGACAGGGCCAAGTCCTCGTCAAAAAGGGGGCTTAGTGAAGCCTAACTATATAATTTGCTGAAGGTGTGAGTCCTTCCCAAAGTCCAGCTAAAATAAACTTTTTGGCCTTGAGAGAAAGACCACTGATTTTGAAAACCAAAAATTCTAGATAATATTTTTTAAATGGCATGCAATTAATGTAACATATGCTCTAATAACAAGAAATACATAAAACTGAAGGTTCAAAAATGTATGTGTGTATATTAGAGGCTGAATTAAATGAAAGTTCTAATTAAATGAAAGTTCTAATTACTTGGTTTATTTTCAGAATTCTTCTTTACTATCTGGAACAAACTTGAAACTCAAAGATCAAAGCTTTTTTGTTGCTGATGTTAAGAAAGAAGCCCTATGCTGAAGCTCCAGCTTGCTTCTATTCACTAATATTCCTGTAATATCTTCAAGTGTGATGTGAAACCAATTAAATGAAATTTGATCAATGCATGTTTTGATAATGTCATGCTTATTTAGGTGTCATATTTTTTGCAAATACATTTTATATGATGTTATATAGAAAAAAGTCATCTTCATACATTTCTTACACTTCCAGGTAAAATAATTTAAATTAAATTTAAATATCTTGCTTTTTTTTTTCACATTAAAACTGGAAATTCATTGAAGAGGTCACAACAAGGTCTTTATTCCTTATAGAATATTTAGTAAACCTACAAATCATAGGTAAATATTTAATAAAACTACAAATCATACCACTAGCTGTAGTTGAACTATGAAAGATTTATAAAATCTAAGGACATACTCTGTTTGGGAATGTTGTTAGTAATGAATATCAAGTTAAATTGATGCTAGTACTAAAAGGAATATTGAAAAGAATAAGAAGGAAAAAACTTATAAATATTGAATGAGTAGTAGTCCAGTGTCTTTATGTGATCTTGTTTTCTCTTTTGGCCCTGAGATTAATGGATGCTGATACTGATATAATGTGCTCCTAATTAAGTGGAGATTTGTTTTAATTTTTTGAAGATTATTTATTTTATTTGAGACAGAGTGTGAGGTGGGGGAGGAGCCAAGGGAGAGGGACAAGCAGACTCTGTGCCAAGCAGGAAGCCTGAGGCCAGATTCGATTTCCACAACCTTAATATCATGACCTGAGCTGAAAACAAGAGTTGGATGCGTGGGGCGCCCAGGTGGCTCAGTTGGTTCAGCAGCTGCCTTCAGCTCAGGTCATGATTCCAGGGTCCTGGGATCGAGCCCCACATCAGGCTCCCTGCTCAGCAGAGAGCCTGCTTCTCTCTCTCCCCCTCTCCGACGCTCTGCTTACTTGTGCTCTCTAACTCTTGTCAAATGAATAAAATATTTTTTAAAGAGTTGTAGGCTTAACTGACTGAACTAACTACCCAGGTGCCACTGTTTTATTTATTTTAAAAATATGTTGTCAACTTTTACTATTCATAGATATTAATTATTATTTTGGTTTCTTATTTACTTAAAATCCAAATGAAATAAAATTAAATGAAATAATACACATATGTATTAAATTGGATTTTTTTCCCAGTATCCAAAATTATTGTATCATCTCAAATGTGTTTATATTGATAGGCTAATGCTTTACTGGAAAGAATCAATAGGAATTTATATTTCTATATTTAAGAATTTGTTCTTTCATATACAGGGGCTCAGTACAAAATATACAGTCATTGTAGATCCCAGAGATAGATTCAAAGAGATTTTTTGTAACATCCTTGGTGCCTCTCAATGATACACAGAAAAAGTTTTAAGTCGAATACATACGTACTCCATCAGCTTAGCAATTTTTGAAAAATATAAGACCTAGATAGAGGAATATATTTTTTATCACTTTACCTATCTACAGAATATATTTCTTCAAACAACCTTAGAGTTTGAAAGATGAGTTGTAACAAATCATATACAACATAAAATTCTTTTTTTATGTTTCTTCCAATACTTATTATAAGGCATTTCAAATGTACAGAAAAGTTGGAAGATTCATATAGAATAATCACCATCAAATTCTCCAATGACCATTTTATTGTATTTATTAGATCACAAATACATTGAACTATCCATCCCTCTGTTAGTCCAACAATTCAGCTTGATATCAGATGTATTTCAGGTAAGCTGTAATAGAATTTTGATACATATATTTATTTTTTAACATGATGTATTATTTGTTTCAGGGGTTACAGGTCTGTGATTCATCAGTCTTACATAATTTGCAGTGCTCACCATAGCACATACCATCACCCAAATGCCCAATTCCTCACATGCCCTTCCCATCCAGCAACCCTGTTTGTTTCCTGAGATTAAGAATGTTTTATGGTTTGTCTCCCTCTCTGGTTTCATCTTGTTTCATTTTTCCTTCCCTTCCCCTATGATCCTCTGTCTTGTTTCTCAAATTCCTTATATCAGTGAGATCATATAATTGTTTCTCTGATTGACTTATTTCGCTTACCATAGTACCCTCTAGTTCCATCCATGTCATTGTAAATGGCAAGATCTGTGTTTCTTATGGCTGCATAGTATTCCATCACACACACACACACACACACACACACACACACACACACATCTTCTTTTATCCATTCATCTGTTGATAGACCTCTAGGCTTTTCCCGTAGTTTGGCTACTGTGGCATTGCTGCTATAAACATTTGGGTGCACGTGCCCCTTCAGATCACTGCATTTGTATCTTTAGGGTAAATACCCAGTAGTGCAATTGCTGGATCACAGGGTGGCTCTATTTTCAACTTTTTGAGGAACCTCCATACTGTTTTCCAGAGTGGCTGTACCAGCTTGCATTCCTCCCAACAGTCTAAGAGGGTTCCCCTTTCTCCGCATCTTTGCCAACACCTGTTGTTTCCTATCTTGTTAATCTAAGCCATTCTGACTGGTGTGAAATGGTATCTCACCATGGTTTTGATTTGCATTTCCCTGATGCTGAGTGATGTTGAGCACTTTTTAATGTGTCTGTTGGCCATCTGGATGTCTTCTTTGCAGAAACATCTGTTCATATCTTTTGCCCATTTTTTGACTGGATTAGTTGTTCTTTGGTTGTTGAGTTTGATAAATTCTTCATAGATTTTGGATACTAGCCCTTTATCTGATATGTCATTTGCAAATATCTTCTCCCATTCTTTCAGTTGTCTTTTGGTTTTGTTGACTGTTTCCTTTGTTGTTCAAAAGCTTTTGATCTTGAGGAAGTGCCAAAAGTGCATTTTTGCCCTTGCTTCCCTCGCCCTTGGTGATGTTTTTAGGAAGAAGTTGCTGCAGCTGAGGTTGAAGAGGTTGCTGCCTGTGGTTCTCCTCAAGGATTTTGATGGATTCCTGTCTCACATTGAGGTCTCTCATCCATTTTGATTCTATTTTTGTGTGCGGTGTAAGGAAATGGCTCAGTTGCATTTTTCTGCATGTGGCTGTCCAATTTTCCCAACACCATTTGCTGAAGAGACTTTTTCCTCCCCATTGGACATTCTTTCCTACTTTGTCGAAGATTAGTTGACCCTAGAATTGAGGGTCCATTTCTGGGATCTCTATTCTGTCCCATTGATCTATGTGTCTGTTTTTGTGCCAGTACCATATTGCCCTGATGATGACAGCTTTGTAATAGAGTTTGAAGTCTGGGATTGTGATGCCACCAACTTTGGCTTTCTTTTTCAACATTCTTCTGGCTACTCAGGGTCTTTTCTGGTTCCATATAAATTTTAGGATTATTTGTTACATTTCTTTGAAAAAAACTGATGGTATTTTGATAGGGATTGCATTAAATGTGTGGATTGCTTTGGGTAGCATAGACATTTTCACAATATTTGTTCTTCTAATCCATGAGCTTGGAATGTTTTTCCATTTCTTTGTGTCTTCCTCAATTTCTTTCATGAGTACTTAATAGTTTTCTGAGTACAGATTTTTGCCTCTTTGGTTAGATGTATTCCTAGGTATCTTATGGTTTTGGGTGCAATTATAAATGGGATCGACTTCTTAATTTCTCTTTCTTCTGTCTTGTTGTTGGTGTATAGAAATGCATCTGATTTCTGTGCATGATTTTATATACTGACAGTTTACTGAATTCCTGTATGAGTTTGGAGTGGAGTCTTTGGGTTTTCCACATAAAGTGTCATATCATAAGCAAAGAGTGAGAGTTTGACTTCTTCTTTGGCAATTCAGATGCCTTTTATTTCTACCTCATGTATAATGCCTTTCACAACTTGATATTTAAAAGGTGATCAGTTGGGGGCTTTTGACTGAACCTGGATGACTCCGTCATTGAGCATCTTCCCTTAAGCTCAGATCATGATCCCCAAGGTCCTGGGATCAAGTCTCTCATCTGGCTAACTGCTCAGCAGTGGGAAGCTTACTTCTCCCTCTCCCACTGCCTTTGCTTGTGTTCCCTGTCTTGCTGTGTCTCCCTGTCAAATAATAAATAGAATCTTTTAAAAAATAAATAAAGGTGATCATTTGGCCTCTAAAGTGCACTTAGTTACAGTGATTTCTCTCTTTCCTTTCTCTGTTTGGTAGAGAGAAAGATCCCTCTTTCTCTTTCTCTTTGGTAGAAAATGAATTAATTGTTTGGTTTTTTTTTTTTTTTTTTTTTGGATTGGAGTATAATTAACATACAGTGTTATATAGTTTCAGATGTACAATTTAAAGATTCAATAATTCTACACATTTCTCAATCCTCATAAAAATAAGTTTACGCTTAATCCATTTCATTTCATTTATCCCAACACCCACTTTCCTCTGGCAACCACCAGTTTGTTCTCTGTATTTAAGAGTCTGTTTTGTTTCCTTTCTTCTTTATTAGTTTTGTTTATTAAATTCCACATCTGAGTGAAATAATATGACATTTGCCTTTCTCTGACTGATTTATTTCACTTAGCATTATGCCATCTAGATCCACCCATGTTGTTGCAAATGGCAAGGTTTCATTCTTTTTTGTGGCTGGATAATATTCTACTATATATACACCACATCTACTTTTTTATTTTATTGTGTTCAGGTACCCAACATACATCATTAGACATTTTAAGAATATTTATTCTTCCAACCCATGAGCATGGGATGTTTTTCCACCTCTTTGTGTCTTCCTCAGCTTCTTTCAGAAGTGTTTTGTAGTTTCTGGAATATAACCTAATCTCTTTGGTTAGATTTATTTTTAGGTATCTTATGGTTTATGATGCAGTTGGAAATGGAATTGATTCCTTAATTTATGTTTCTTTAATCTCGTTGTTGCATAGAAATGCAACTGATTTCTAGGCATTGATTTTGTATACGGCCATGCTGAATTGCTGAATGAGTTCTAGTAATTTGGGAGTGGAGTCTTTTGGGGTTTCCACATAAAGTATCATGTCATCTACAAAGAGAGAGCTCTTGATTTCGTTGACACTATGAATGCCTTTGACTTCTTTTTGTTCTTTTTGTTGTCTGATTGCTAATACTTAGACTTCTAGTACCAAGTTCAACAATAATGGTGAGAGTGGGCATTCCTGTCATGTTCCCAATCTTAAAGGAAAAGCTCTCAGTTTTTCCCCATTGAGAATGATATTTGCTGTCGGCTTTTCATAGATAGCATTTATGATACTGAATTATGTTCCCTCTATCCCTATACTCTGAAGAGTTTTAATCAGGAAAGGATGCTGTATTTTGTCAAATGCTTTTTCTGCATCAATTGAGAAGATGTGCTCTATCATGTTGATTAATTTCCAAATATTGAACCAGCCTTGAAGCCCAGGAATAAATCCCATCTGGTCATGGTGAAAAATCCTTTGAACGTACTGTTGAATCCTATTGGCTAGGATCTTGTTGAATACTTTGGTATCCATGTTAATCAGAGATTAATGTGATTCTCTTTTCTGTGATTCTCTTTTCTGATGGGGTCTTTGGCTTGGGGATCAGGATACCACTGGCCTCATAAAACAATTTTTGGAAAATTTCCTTCCATTTCTATTTTTTGAAACAGTTTCAGTAGAATAGGTATTATTTCTTCTTTAAATGTTTGGTAGAACCCCCCTGGGAAGCCATCTGGCCTTGGATTACTGATTTTTGGGAGGTTTTTGATTAACTGTTTCAATTTCCTTGCGGGTTATAGGTCTGTTCTGATTGTCTCTTTCTTCCTGTTTCAGTCTTGGTAGTTGATGTTTCCAGGAATGCATCCATTTCTTCCAGATTGCCTAATCTGTTGGCATATAGCTGTTGCTAATAAGTTTTAACAATTGTCTATCTCCTTGGTGTTGGTTCTGATCTATCCTGTTTCCTTCATGATTTTTTAAATAATTTTTTATTTTTTTATTAACATATAATCTATTATTAGCCCCTGGGCTACAGGTCTGTGAATCACCACGTTTGCACACTTCACAGCACTCACCATAGCACATACCTTCGCCAATGTCCATAACTCCACCACCTTCTCCCTACCCCCATCCCTCTGGCAACCCCAAGTTTGTTTTGTGAGATTGAGTCTCTTATGGTTTGTCTCCCTCCCGATCCCATCTTGTTTCATTTATTCTATTCCTACCTCCCAAACCCCCCACATTGCCTCCCAACTTCCTCATATCAGGGAGATCATATGATAAATGTCTTTCTCTGATTGACTTATTTTGCTAAGCATAATACCCTCTAGTTCCATCCATGTTATTGCAAATGGCAAGATTTCCTTTCATGGCTGCATAGTTTTCCATTGTATATATATACCATATCTTCTTTATCCATTCATCTGTTGATGGACATATAGGTTCTTTCCATACTTTGGCTATTGTGGACATTGCTGCTATAAACATTTGGGTGCATGTGCCCCTTCGGATCACTACATTTGTATTTTCAGGGTACATACCCAGTAGTGCGATTGCTGGGTTGTAGGGTTAGCTTTATTTTCAACTTTTTGAGGAACCTCCATGCTGTTTTCCAAGTGGTTGCACCAGCTTGCATTCCCACCAACAGTGTAGGAGGGTTCCCCTTTCTCCGCATCCTCCCCAGCATCTGTCATTTCCTGACTTGTTAATTTTAGCCATTCTGACTGGTGTGAGGTGGTATCTCATGGTGGTTTTGATTTGTATTTCTCTGATGCCAAGTGATGTGGAGCACTTCTTCATGCATCTGTTGGCCATTTGTATGTCTTCTTTGCAGAAATGTCTGTTCATATCTTTTGCCCATTTCTTGAATGGATTATTTGTTCTTTGAGTGTTGAGTTTAACAAGTTCTTTATGGATTTTGGATACTAGCCATTTATCTGATATGTTGTTTGGAAATATCTTCTCCCATTCTGTCTGTTGTCTTTTGGTTTTGTTGACTGTTTCTTTTATGATGCAAAAGCTTTTGATTTTGAGGAATTCCCAAGAATTCATTTTTGCCCTTGCTTCCCTTGCCTTTGGTGATGTTCCTAGGAAGAAACTGCTACAGATGAGGTTGAAGAGGTTGTTGCCTGTGGTTCTCCTCAAGGATTCTGATGGATTCCTGTCTCACATTGAGGTCTCTCATCCATTTTGATTCTATTTTTGTGTGTGGTGTAAGAAAATGGTCCAGTTGCATTTTTCTGCATGTGGCTGTCCAATTTTCCCAACACCATTTGTTGAAGAGGCTGTCTTTTTTCCATTGGACATTCTTTCAAGCTTTGTCAAAGATTAGTTGACCATAGATTTGAGGGTCTATTTCTGGGCTCTCTATTCTGTTCCATTGATCAATGTGTCTGTTTTGTGCCAGTACCATACTGTCTTGATGACGACAGCTTTGTAATAGAGCTTGAAGTCTGGAATTGTAATGCTGCCAACTTTGGCTTTCTTTTTCAATATTCATCTGGCTATTCAAGGTCTTTTCTGATCCCATATAAATTTTAGGATTATTTGTTCCATTTCTTTGAAAGAAATGAACAGGATTTTGATAGGGATTACGTTAAACATGTAGATTGCCTTAGGTAGCATAGACATTTTCACAATATTTGATCTACCAATCCATGAGCATGGAACATTTTTTCATTTCTTTGTGTCTTCCGCAATTTCTTTAATGAGTACTGTTTAGTTTTCTGAGTACAGGTTCTTTGCCTCTTTGGCTAGGTTTATTCCTAGATATTTTATGGTTTGGGGTGCAATTGTAAATGGGATTGACACATTAATTACTCTTTCCTCTGTTCTGTTGTTTGTGTAAAGAAATGCAACTGATTTCTATGCACTGATTTTATATCCTGATACTTTACTGAATTCCTGTACAAGTTCTAGCAGATTTGGAGTGGAGTCTTTGGGTTTTCAACATATAGTATCATATCATCTGCAAAGAGTGATAGTTTGACTACTTCTTTGCCTATTTGGATGCCTTTAATTTCTTTGTTGTCTGATTACTGAGGCTAAGACTTCTAATACTATGTTAAATAGCAGTGGTGATAATGGACTTCCCTGCCATGTTCCTGACCTTAGTGGAAAAGCTGTTTTTCTCCATTAAGAATGATATTCATGGTGGGTTTTTCATAGATGGCTTTGATGATATTGAGGTATGTGCCCTCTATCCCTACTCTTTGAAGAGTTTTGATCAGGAAAGGATGCTATACTTTGTCAAATGCTTTTTTCACCATCTACTGATGCAACTGATTTCTGTGCATTGATTTTATATCCTGACACTTTACTGAATTCCTATACAAGTTCTAGCAGATTTGGAGTGCAGTCTTTGGGTATTCCACATATAGTATCATATCATCTGCAAAGAGGGATAGTTTGACTTCTTCTTTGCCAATTTGGATGCCTTTAATTGCCTTTTGTTGTCTGATTGCTGAGGCTAGGACTTCTAGTACTATGTTAAATAGAATTGGTGATAATGGGCATCCCTGCCATGTTCCTGACCTTAGCAAAAAAGCTCTCAGTTTTTCTCCGTTTAGAATCTTTGTGGTGGGTTTTTCATAGACGACTTTGAAGATATTGAGGTTTGTCCCCTCTACCCCTACACTTTGAAGAGTTTTGATCAGGAAAGGATGCTGTACTTTGTCAAATGCTTTTTCAGCATCTATTGAGAGTATCATATGGTTCTTGTTCTTTCTTTTATTAATGTATTGTATCACACTGATTGATTTGCAGATGTTGAACCAAACTTGCAGCCATGGAATAAATCCCACTTAGTCGTGGCGAATAATCCTTTTTTTTTTTTTTTAAAGATTTTATTTATTTATTTGACAGAGAGAAATCACAAGTAGTCGGAGAGGCAGGCAGAGAGAGAGAGACACGGAAGCAGGCTCCCTGCTGAGCAGAGAGCCCGATGCGGGACTCGATCCCAGGACCCTGAGATCATGACCTGAGCCGAAGGCAGCGGCTTAACCCACTGAGCCACCCAGGCGCCCGCGAATAATCCTTTTAATGTATTGTTGGATCCTACTGGCTAGTATTTTGGTGAGCATTTTCGCATCTGTGTTCATCAAGGATTTGGTCTGTAGTTCTCTCTCTCTCTATTTTTTTTTTTTTTAATTTATCAGAGAGAGAGAGAGAGGGAGAGAGAGCAAGCACAGGCAGACAGAATGGCAGGCAGAGGCAGAGGGAGAAGCAGGCTCCCAGCCCAGCAAGGAGCCTGATACTGAGCCACACAGGCGTCCCTGTAGTTCTCTTTTTTGATGAGATCTTTGTCTGGCTTTGGGATCAAGGTAATGCTGGCTTCATAAAATGAGTTTGGAAGTTTTCCTTCCATTTCTATTTTTAGGAACAGTTTCAGAATAGGAATTAATTCTTCTTTAAATGTTTGGTAGAATTCCCCGGGAAGCCATCTGGCCCTGGGCTCTTGTTCGGAGATTTTTGATGACTACTTTAATCTCCTTACTGGTTATGGGACTGTTGAGGTTTTCTATTTCGTCCTGGTTCAGTTGTGGTAGTTTACATGTCTCTAGGAATGCATCCATTTATTCCAGATTGTCAAAATTGCTGGCGTATAGTTGCTCATATGTTTTTATAATTGTATTTCTTTGGTATTGGTTGTGATATCTCCTCTTTCATTCATGATTTTAATTATTTGGGTCTGTCTATTTTCTTTTGGCCAGGGGATTATCAATCTTATTAGTTCTTTCAAAGAACCAGCTCCTAGTTTTGTTGATTTGTTCTATTGGTTTTGTTGTTGTTGTTGTTTTGGTTTCTATATCATTGAGTTCTGCTCTGATAATTACTATTTCTCTTCTCCTGCTGGGTTTAGGCTTTGCTGTGTCCCACAGATTTTGAACCCCTGTGTTTTCATTACCATTTGTTTCCATGAATTTTTTCAATTCTTCCCTAATTTCCTGGTTGACCCATTCATTTTTTTTTAAATTTTTTATTTATTATAAACATATATTTTTATCCCCAGGGGTACAGGTCTGTGAATCGCCAGGTTTACACACTTCACAGCACTCACCAAAGCACATACCCTCCCCAATGTCCATAACCCCAGACCCCTTCTCCCAATCCCTTTCCCCCAGCAACCCTCAGGTTGTTTTGTGAGATTAAGAGTCACTTATGGTTTGTCCCCCTCCCAATCCCATCTTGTTTCATTGATTCTTCTCCTACCAACGTAAGCCCCCATGTTGCATCACCACTTCATCATATCAGGGAGTCATATGATAGTTGTCTTTTTCCGCTTGACTTATTTCGCTAAGCATGATGCGCTCTAGTTCCATCCACGTTGTTGCAAATGGCAAGATTTCGTTTCTATTGATGGCTGCATAGTATTCCATTGTGCATATATACCACAACTTTATCCATTCATCTGTTGATGGACATCTAGGTTCTTTCCATAGTTTGGCTATTGTGGACATTGCTGCTATAAACATTCAGGTGCACGTGCCCCCTTGGATCACTATGTTTGTATCTTTAGGGTAAATACCCAGGAGTGCAACTGCTGGGTCATAGGGCAGTTCTATTTTCAACATTTTGAGGAACCTCCATGCTGTTTTCCAGAGTGGTTGCTCCAGCTTGCATTCTCACCAACAGTGTAGGAGGGTTCCCCTTTCTCCGCATCCTTGCCAGCATCTGTCATTTCCTGACTTGTTGATTTTAGCCATTCTGACTGGTGTGAGGTGATATCTCATTGTGGTTTTGATTTGTATTTCCCTGATGCCGAGTGATATGGAGCACTTTTTCATGCGTCTGTTGGCCATCTGGATGTCTTCTTTGCAGAAATGTCTGTTCATGTCCTCTGCCCATTTCTTGATCGGATTATTTGTTCTTTGGGTGTTGAGTTCTTTATACATTTTGGACACTAGTCCTTAATCTGATATGTCATTGGCAAATATCTTCTCCCATTCTGTCAGTAGTCTTTTGGTTTTGTTAACTGTTTCCGTTGCTGTGCACAAGCTTTTGACTTGATGAAATCCCAATAGTTCATTTTTTGCCCTTGATTCCCTTGATTTGGCGATGTTCCTAGGAAGATGTTGCTGCGGCTGAGGTTGAAGAGGTTGCTGCCTGTGTTCTCCTCAAGGATTTTGATGGATTCCTTTCTCACATTGAGGTCCTTCATCCATTTTGATTCTATTTTTGTGTGTGGTGTAAGGAAATGGTCCAATTTCATTTTTCTGCATGTGGCTGTCCAATTTTCCCAACACGATTTATTGAAGAGGCTGTCTTTTTTCAATTGGACATCCTTTCCTGCTTTGACAAAGTTTAGTTGACCATAGAGTTGAGGGTCTATTTCTGGGCTCTCTATTCTGTTCCATTGATCTATGTGTCTGTTTTTGTGCCAGTACCATGCTGTCTTGATGATGACAGCTTTGTAATAGAGCTTGAAGTCCGGAATTGTGATGCCACCAACTTTGGCTTTCTTTTTCAATATCCCTTTGGCTATTCGAGGTCTTTTCTGGTTCCATATAAATTTTAGAATTATTTGTTCCATTTCTTTGAAAAAGATGGATGGTACTTTGATAGGAAGTACATTAAATGTGTAGATTGCTTTAGGTAGCATAGACATTTTCACAATATTTATTCTTCCAATCCAGGAGCATGGAACATTTTTCCATTTCTTTGTGTCTTCCTCAATTTCTTTCATGAGTACTTTATAGTTTTCTGAGTATAGATTCTGTGTCTCTTTGGTTAGGTTTATTCCTAGGTATCTTATAGTTTTGGGTGCAATTGTAAATGGGATTGACTCCTTAATTTCCCTTTCTTCTGTCTTGCTGTTGGTGTAGAGAAATGCAACTGATTTCTGTGCATTGATTTTATATCCTGACACTTTACTGAATTCCTGTATAAGTTCTAGCAGTTTTGGAGTGGAGTCTTTTGGGTTTTCCACATATAGTATCATATCATCTGCGAAGAGTGATAATTTGACTTCTTCTTTGCCAATTTGGATGCCTTTAAATTCCTTTTGTTGTCTGATTGCTGAGGCTAGGACCTCTAGTACTATGTTGAATAGCAGTGGTGATAATGGACATCCCTGCCGTGTTCCTGACCTTAGCGGAAAAGCTTTCAGTTTTTCTCCATTGAGAATGATATTTGCGGTGGGTTTTTCATAGATGGCTTTGATGATATTGAGGTATGTGCCCTCTATCCCTACACTTTGAAGAGTTTTGATCAGGAAGGGATGCTGTACTTTGTCAAATGCTTTTTCAGCATCTATTGAGAGTATCATATGGTTCTTGTTCTTTCTTTTATTGATGTGTTGTATCACATTGACTGACTTGTGGATACTGAACCAAACTTGCAGCCCTGGAATAAATCCCACTTGGTCGTGGTGAATAATCCTTTTAATGTACTGTTGAATCCTATTGGCTAGTATTTTGGTGAGAATTTTCGCATCTGTGTTCATCAAGGATATTGGTCTATAGCTCTCTTTTTTGATGGGATCCTTGTCTGGTTTGGGGATCAAGGTGATGCTGGCCTCATAAAATGAGTTTGGAAGTTTTCCTTCCATTTCTATTTTTTGGAACAGTTTCAGGAGAATAGGAATTAGTTCTTCTTTAAATGTTTGGTAGAATTCCCCCGGGAAGCCGTCTGGCCCTGGGCTTTTGTTTGTTTGGAGATTTTTAATGACTGTTTCAATCTCCTTACTGGTTATGGGTCTGTTCAGGCTTTCTATTTCTTCCTGGTTCAGTTGTGGTAGTTTATATGTTTCTAGGAATGCATCCATTTCTTCCAGATTGTCAAATTTGTTGGCGTAGAGTTGCTCATAGTATGTTCTTATAATAGTTTGTATTTCATTGGTGTTAGTTGTGATCGCTCCTCTTTCATTCATGACTTTATTTATTTGGGTCCTTTCTCTTTTCTTTTTGATAAGTCGGGCCAGGGGTTTATCTATTTTATTAATTCTTTCAAAGAACCAGCTCCTAGTTTCGTTGAGGTGTTCTATTGTTTCTTTTGGTTTCTATTTCATTGATTTCTGCTCTGATCTTTATGATTTCTCTTCTCCTCCTGGGCTTAGGGTTTCTTTCTTGTTCTTTCTCCAGCTCCTTTAGGTGTAGGGTTAGGTTGTGTACCTGAGACCTTTCTTGTTTCTTGAGAAAGGCTTGTACCGCTATATATTTTTCTCTCAGAACTGCCTTTGTTGTGTCCCACAGATTTTGGACTGTTGTATTTTCATTATCATTTGTTTCCATGATTTTTTTTCAATTCTTCTTTAATTTCCCGGTTGACCCATTCATTCTTTAGACGGATGCTGTTTAGTCTCCATGTTTTTGGGTTCTTTCCAAACTTCCTATTGTAGTTGAGTTCTAGCTTCAGAGCATTGTGGTCTGAAAATATGCAGGGAATGATCCCAATCTTTTGATACCAGTTGAGTCCTGATTTAGGACCGAGGATGTGATCTATTCTGGAGAATGTTTCATGTGCACTAGAGAAGAATGCATATTATGTTGCTTTGGGATAAAATGTTCTGAATATATCTGTGATGTTCATCTGGTCCAGTGTGTCGTTTAAGGCCTTTATTTCCTTGCTGATCTTTTGCTTGGATGATCTGTCCATTTCAGTGAAGGGAGTGTTAAAGCCCCCTACCATTATTGTAGTATTGCTGATGTGTTTCTTTGATTTTGTTATTAATTGGTTTATATAGTTGGCTGCTACCACGTTGGGGGCATAGATATTTAAAATTGTTAGATCTTCTTGTTGGACAGACCCTTTGTGTATGATATAGTGTCCTTCCTCATCTCTTATGATAGTCTTTGGCTTAAAATCTAATTGATCTGATATAAGGATTGCCACTCCTGCTTTCCTCCGATGTCCATTCGCATGGTAAATTCTTTTCCGCCCCCTCACTTTAAATCTGGAGGTGTCTTCAGGCTTAAAATGAGTTTCTTGGAAGCAACATATAGATGGGGTTTTTTTTTAATGTTTTATTTATTTATTTGACAGAGATCACAAGTAGGCAGAGAGGCAGGCAGAGAGAGAGAGGAGGAAGCAGGCTCCCTGCCGAGCAGAGAGCCCGATATGGGACTCGATCCCAGGACCCTGAGATCATGACCTGAGCCAAAGGCAGCGGCTTAACCCACTGAGCCACCCAGGCGCCCGGGTTTTGATTTTTTATCCATTCTGATACCCTGTCTCTTTTGACAGGGGCATTTAGCCCATTAACATTCAGGGTAACTATTGAGAGATATGAATTTAGTGCCATTGTATTGCATGTAAGGTGAATGTTACTGTATATTGTCTCTGTTCCTTTCTGATCTACCACTTGTAGGCTCTCTCTTTGCTTAGAGGACCCCTTTCAATATTTCCTGTAGAGCTGGTTTGGTGTTTGCAAATTCTTTCAGTTTTTGTTTGTCCTGGAAGCTTTGAATCTCTCCTTCTATTTTCAATGATAGCCTAGCTGGATATAGTATTCTTGGCTGCATGTTTTTCTCATTTAGTCCTCTGAATATATTATGCCAGCTCTCTGGCCTGACAGGTCTCTGTAGATAAGTCTGCTGCCAATCTAATATTTTGACCATTGTATGTTACAAACTTCTTTTCCCGGGCTGCTTTCAGGATTTTCTCTTTGTCACTAAAACTTGTAAATTTTACTATTATGTGACTGGGTGTGGGCCTATTCTTATTGATTTTGAGGGGCGTTCTCTGCACCTCCTGAATTTTGATGCTTGTTTCCTTTGCCATATGGGGGAAATTCTCCCCAATAATTCTCTCCAGTATACCTTCTGCTCCCCTCTTTCTTCTTCTTCTGGAATCCCAATTATTCTAATGTTGTTTCGTCTTATGGTGTCACTTATCTCTCTAATTCTCCCCTCGTGGTCCAGTAACTGTTTGTCCCTCTTTTGCTCAGCTTCTTTATTCTGTCATTTGGTCCTCTTTATCGCTAATTCTTTCTTCTGCCTCATTTATCCTAGCTGTCAGAGCCTCAATTTTCTATTGTACCTCATTAATAGCTTTTTTGATTTCAACTTGGTTAGATTTTAGTTTTTTTATTTCTCCAGAAAGGGCTTTTATATCTCCCGAGAGTGTTTCTCTAATATCTTCTATGCCTTTTTCAAGCCCAGCTAGAACCTTGAGAATTGTCATTCTGAACTCTTGATCTGACATATTATCAATGTCTGTATTGATTAGGTCCCTAGCCTTTGGTACTGCCTCTTGTTCTTTTTTTTTTTTTTTTTTTTTTTTTTTTGTGGTTAATTTTTCCGCCTTGTCATTTTGTCCAGATAAGAGTATATGAAGGAGCAAGTAAACTACTAAAAGGGTGGCAACAACCCCAGGAAAATATGCTTTAACCAAATCAGATGAGATGCCAAATCGTGAGGGGGGAGAAAGGGGATAAAAAGAGGTTCAGAAAGAAAGAAAGAAAAAAAAAAGAAAAGAATTTTAAAAAAACGAATAAAGAAAAGTATAAAAAAGAAAATATATATTAGATAAACTAGTTAAAAAACATTAAAAAAGAAAAGGGCAAAAGTTTTTAAAAAGTCTTTAGCAGAAGAGAAAAAAAATGAAAAAGAAAAAAAATTAAATTAACTGCAAGACTGAAAAATCACAGGGAGTAAGCCATGAGTTCCATGCTTTGCTTTCTCCTCTGGAATTCTGCTGCTCTCCTTGGTATTGCAACCGCACTCCTTGGTAGGTGTACTTGGTCTTGGCTGGATTTCTTGTTGATCTTCTGGGGGAGGGGCCTGTTGTAGTGATTCTCAAGTGTCTTTGCCTCAGGCGGAATTGCACCGCCCTTATCAGGGGCCGGGGTGAGTAATGCGCTGGGGTTTGCTTTCAGGAGCTTTTGTTCCCTGAACACTTTCCACTTTCCATAGAGTTCTGGAGGAAGGGAATGAAAATGGTGGCCTCCCAATCTCTGCCCAAGAGAAACCGAGAGCTTGGGGCCCCACTCTTCAGTGCACACTTGGAGAAAAGCGCTCAATCACTCCCATCTCCCTGGCCTCTGGCTGCGCTCCGAGCTCACTCAGCCTGTGACCAAGTGTCTCTGTCTCTGGCACAGCAGATCCCTGCGCTCTTCTGGGGGCGGGGGGAGGTCTCCCCAGATCCTGTGGGGTCCCTGATCAAAGAGCAGTGACCTGGCTATGCCATGGAGCACAGTTTAAGGTAACTTCGAGTTGAGAGCTCACTCCTTGGCTCCGTCTCTGTAGCCGGCTTCTCCGCTCTAATACCTCTGAGCTCTGTGACAATCAGACAACCCTGATCCTTCTGTGACCCTGTGGGACCTGAGACCACGCTGTCCCCACATGGGATTCACCCCGGCTTAGCCTCTGGAGTGATGTCCCTCAGTGGAGCATACTTTTAAAAGTTCTGATTTTGTGCTCTGTTGCTCCATCACTTGCTGGGAGCCAGCCCCTCCCCCCGTGATCTATCTTCCCATCGCCTGGATTCACTTCTCCGCAGGTCCTACCTTTCAGAAAGTGGTTGATTTTGTTTCTAGAATTTCTGCTCTTCTCTTTGATCTCCTGTTGGATTTGTAGGTGTTTGGAATGGTTTGATAAACTATCTAGCTGACCTCCTGCTACCTGATGTCATCCCAGCCTGCTACTCCCCCACCATCTTGACTCTTCCCTTCCTTCATGATTTTATTAATTTGGGTCCTTTCTCTTTTCCTTTGGTTAAGTGTGGCCAGATGTTTATTAATCTTATTAATTCTTTCAAAGAACCACCTTCTAGTTTGTTGATCTATTCTGTTTTCCTGGGTTTTATTTCATTGCTTTCTGCTCTAATCATTATTATTTCTCTTCCCCTGCTTGTTTCAGCTCTGTTCGCTCTTCTTTCTCCAGGTCCTTTAGATGTAAGGTTAGCTCATGAATTTGGTATTTTTCTAATTTTTTGAGAGAGGCTTAGATGGCTATGTATTTCTCTCTTAGGACTGCCTTTGCAGTATCCTATAGATTTTGATCCCATATATTTTCATTCTCAGTAGTTTCAGTGGATTAAGTTTTCTTTAATTTCCTTGTTGACCTAATCATTCTTTAGCAGGACGCTCTTTAACTTCCAAGTATTTGAGTTCCTTCCGAGTTTTTTCTTGTGGTTGAGTTCCAGTTTCAAAACACTGTGGTCTAAAAATATGCAGGGAATGATCTCAATTTTTTGGTATTGAGACTTGATTTGCAACCCAGTATGTGATCTATTCTGGAGAAAGCTCCATGTGCACTCAAGAATGAGTATTCTGTTGTTTTAGGGTAGAATGTTCTGTATATATCTACGAAGTCCATCTGGTCCAAAGTGTCACTCATAACTATTATTTCTTTGTTGATCTTCTTAGATCTGCTTAGATGATCTGTCTATTGCTGGAGTGAAATGTTGAAGTCTCCTACTAATTGTAATATTATCTATGTTTCTTTAATTTGGGTATAAATTTGTTGATATAATTGACTGCTCCCAAATTAGGGGCATACTTAAAATTGTTAGATCTTATTGGGTAGACACTTTAAAGACGATACAGTGTCCCTCTGCCTCCCTTACTAGTCTTTGTTTTAAAATATAACTTGTCTGATATGAGAATTGCTACGCCAGCTTTCTTTTGAGCTCCGTTAGCATAATAAATTCTCCATCCCCTCACCTTCAGTCTGGAGGGGTCTCTAGGTCAAAAATGAGTCTCTTGTAGACAGCAAATGGATGGTTCTTGCTTTTTTATCCAATCTGATACCCTATGTCCTTATATTGGAGCATTTAACCCACTTACATTCAGAGTAACTATTCAAAGATATGAATTTAGTGCCACTGTATTCCCTGTGAAATATTTGTTTCTGTAGATTGTCTCTGTTTCTACCTGGTTTATATTACTTTTGGGCTCTCTCTTCGTTTATAGGATCCCCTTTAATATATCTTGCAGGACTGGCGTGGTGGTCACATATTCTTTCAGTTTCTGTCCGTCCTGGAATTCTTTCTCTCTCCCTTCCATTCTGAATGACGCTTTGCTGGATAAAGTATTCTTGGCTGCATGTTGTTCTCATTTAGTACCCTGAATATATCGTGTCAGCCCTTTCTAGTCTCCCTGGGCTCTGTGGATAGGTCTGATGTAAACTAATATTCCTACCTCTCTTGGTTAGGAACCTCATTGTGAGCTGCTTTCAGGATTTTCTATCTCTGAAATTTGTAATCTTCACTTTTATAAGTTGGGGTTTTGATCTATTTTTATTGATCATACCTCTACCTCTCTACCTCTTCGACATGAATGCTTATTTCCTTCTTGAAATTACGTATTGTTCCTTCAGCCTTCTTCTGGGGGAGAGGCCTGCTAGGCTGTCACTCAGGCAACCCTGCTTAGGCAGAGTTGCCCTGCCCCCTGTGGGGTGGTGGGCTCAATGGAATCCAGATTTTTGAGCTTTTGTTCTCTGGCGGCTTTCCACATCTCTGCCCTCTCTTCCAAGTCAAAGCAGAAATAACCACACCCAAACCTCAGACCCAGAGCAGACAAATCTTCTGCTCTTCACTGAGCTCTCCAGGGTACGAAGTCTCTGTCTGTCTGTACTCTAATAACCACAGCCTCCCACAGTAGTATAGCCCACAGCAACCCTGGGATCCCAGAGTTTGATCCTAGGGCTGGGTACGTTTCTGACCTTTGTGCTTCTAAAACTTCAAACTACCCCGAGTTTGCACCTCTGCTCCTGCAGCTCCTGGATCCTGGCTGGGGTCTGCTCTAACGCCCTTTCACCACTGCTACTGGTCTGCAAGTCTGTACCTGGTCCCCAGCTCTGGATGCGTTTATGCTCTGGTGTTAAATCACCTTCTCAGCACCACCTTATGGTGGCTCCCTCCTCTTTCTGTTTATCTTCCAATATCTGATTGCAGAATCATGGCTCCACCCTTATACCTCAATACTGCCAGAGATTTTCTGCTTGTAGAAATTTAGATATATATTCTTACATCTCAGGCTGATTTCATGGGTGTTGAGAATGGTTTGGTAGATATCCAGCTAAATCAGGCAATCGGCTGAAATAGGGTCCCCTACTCCTCTGCTATCTTGCCTTTCCCCCTTACAGTTAAAATTTTTAAGAAAAAAAATAAACTGAAAATGAATTATACATCCAAACATAAAAGTGGAACAATTATAAAACTAAATCAGAACAGAAAAAAAAATCTTGATAACCTTAGGGTAGGGCAAAAATTTCTTAAACTCAAGCAACACTAGATGTAAAATTTTACAAATATAATAAAATAGGTTTCATCAATATATGTCTTCTGATCTTTGAAAGAACCACTACCAAAAAAAAAAAAAAAAAAAAGGCAACCCAGAGACTGAAGAAAATGCATAATACACAATACATATATCTAACCCAGAATTTCTAAGATATATAAACAAGTACTACAATTCAAAATAAGCAAACATTATAAGCAATTCATAATAAGCAAAATCAATTTTAAAATGGGCAAACGATTTGGACACTATGTAAGAGAAGAAAAGGGAGAAGGTGAAGTCATTTTCAGGCAAAACAGGGAAGACCTGCACTATATAAGAAATGTTAAGGGAAGCTATTCAGAAAGAAGGGACATAATACCAGACAAATTTTTATCTCCACAAAAAAATTCAAAGAACTAAAAAAATGTATCAAAACATTTAGTTTCAGCCAAAGCACTAGTAGGAGGGAAAATTATACAATTAAATGCTTATATTAGCAGGGAAAGAGGTCTAAAGTCAATAACACAAACTTCTAACTTAAGAGAATAGTAAAATAAGAACAAATCAAACCCAGGGCAAGGTAAAGGACTGAAACAATAAAGAGGAGAAATCAATGAAATGAAAGCAAAAATACAAGGGCTCTTGGGTGACTCAGTCGGTTAAGCATCTGCCCTGGGCTCAGGTCATGATCCCAGGGTCCTGGAAGTAAGCCCCACACTGGGCTCCCTGCTTAGCAGGGAGTCTGCTTCTCCCTCTCCCTCTGCTTCTCCCCCCATTCCAGCGTGAGCTCTCTCTCAAATATTTTTTTAAAAAATTTGAAAGCTGGTACTCATATTTGAAAACACCAGTAAAATCAGTAAAACTCCAGCTAGACCAAGAAAACAGACAAAGATTAGGACTGAAAGAGTGGACAGCTCTACTTGTCCCACAAATAATGCAAATAATCAGAAATCTTACAAACTACTATATGCCAATAAATTTGACAAATCAGATATATTGGCCAATGTCTTAAAAACAAGCTACCACTATTGGGTATTAACCCCAAAGATACAGATGCAGTGAAAAGAAGGGCCATATGTACCTCAAAGTTCATAGCAGCAATGTCCACAGTCACCAAACTGTTGAAAGAGCCAAGATGCCCTTCAATAGACGAATGGATAAAGATACGGTTCATATATACAATGGAGTATTATGCCTCCATCAGAAAGGATGAATATCCCAACTTTTGTCTCAACATGGATGGGACTGGAAGAGATTATGCTGAGTGAAATAAGTCAAGCAGAGAAAATCCATTATCATATGGTTTCACTTACTTGTGGAACATAAGGAATAACATGAAGGACATTAGGAAAAGGAAAGGAAAAGTGAATTGGGGTAAATCAGAGGGGGAGATGTAGCATGAGAGACTATGGACTCTGAGAAACAAATGGAGGGTTCTGGAGGAGAGAGAGGTAGAGGGATGGGTGAGCAGATATTGCATGGAGCTGTAGGTGTGGTGCATAAACAATCTTAAAACACTGAAAAAATAAAATTTAAAAAAACAGTAGAATTCAAAAAAATAAATATAAAAATAAAATAAAAAACACAAGCTACCAAAGATCATGCAAGAAATAATAATCTGGATTGTCCTAGCTCTATTAAAGAAAATGAATTCAGAGGAAAGAACATCTCCCAAAGAAAAATCCAGGCACAGATGGCTTTAATAATAAATTCTAATAAACATTAAGGAAAAAATAATACCAGTTCTACACAAACTTTTTCTAAAAGAAATAGAAGGTACATTTGATAATTATTTAATGAAACAAGAATACCAAACCTGACAAGTACATTATAAGAAAACTAGTCAGTATCTCCTCATGAACACAGACACAAAAATCCTCTCCAAAATATTGAATCCAACAACAGATAGAAAATTAATACATTATAAGCAAAAGTGGATTTTTGCCAAAAACGCAGGGAAGGTCAAATACTTGAAAATCAATTATAATAAAGCACCATTCGTTAAGTAAGAAGAACCATCTCAACAGATACAGGGAAAAATCTGTGACAAAATTCAACATGCAGTCATGATTAAAATAAACACACACACACACACACAAAACAAACTAGGAATGGAAAGGAACTCTCCCCTCCCCGATAAATGGCATCTACTAAATGCATATTGATAACAGCACTCCTACTCAATATCATAATGGAAGTCCTGCCACTGTAGTAAGGCAAGGGAAAAAGTGGAAAGGCAGATGATTGCGAAGAAATAAGCCTGCTTAGATTCATAGACCACGTAGTGTAAACATAGTAAATCCCAACAAATACATAAAAAGCTACAGAACGAATAAGTGAGATTAACAAATTCATAAAATATTTCAAAACACCATTTGTGTTCTATATACTAGCAACCCCCCACCCCACCGAAAACTGGTATTTAAAAATAGTACCATTTAAAAAAGCACTAAAAAAAATTTTAAAACATGGGCTTAAATCTTTAAAAATAGTGGAATTTATGCTGTGTGCATGCTGAGAATTACAAAACACTGATAAAAGAAATCCACGATGATGTTAATGGGTAGAGAGATAATGACCACGAAAAAAAAAAAAGACTCAAAGTTGTTAAGATTTCAGTTCTCCCCAGACTGATCTATAGATCTAGCCATCACATGTAAAACCATGTAAATGGGGCACCTGGGTGGCTCAGTGTCTTCGGCTCAGATCATGATCTCAGGGTCCCAGGATTGAGCCCCACATCAGGCTCTCTGCTCAGCAGGGAGACTGCTCACCCCCACCCCACCTGCCTCTCTGCCTATTTGTCAAATAAAATCTCTGTCAAATAAAAATCTTTTTAAAAAAAAGTAATGATTTTTGTAGAAATTTTCAAGCAGATGTATTTACATGCAATGGCAAAGGAACTGGAAAAACATACTGATTTTGAAAAAGAATTATAGGATACACTTTATCTGGTTTTAGGTTTTACTGTAATATATGCAGTAATAAAGAAATGTGGTATTGATGAAAAAGCAGAAACAGATTGTAAGAGCAGAATGCAAAATCAAGAAATGCATCCTCACATACTTGTTCAATTGATTTTTCTGTAAAAATGCAAAGGCAATTAAATGAAAAATGAATTTTTCAACAACTAGTGCTGGAAATACCAATGTACATATGCAAAAAAAAATCAAAAATTTAAATTCCAAAAAATAAATTCCAACTCATAAATATAAAAAAACCCAAAAAAGTAAAGTAAAACATAGAAAAAAGCCTTTTATTTTTGTTTTCAAGTAGGCATAAATCTCTTGATTTATAATTTTATGTTAATAAAATTAACTTCATAAAAGTTAATAATTTAGACCTCAAAAAATTTTTAATTTCATCTTCGCAATAATTCTGTTCCAAGCCAAGATACCAGATTTAAAACAAATCAAATGAGACAGTTTTCAGCACTTGGGACATCCCCGAGAGATGGGAAATGGAAATGATCTCTAGAATCATCCCAAGTTACAGTCTTTAAAGCCTTGCCAGGACAGGACTCAGGGAAGGTGCACCAAGGCACAGTTTAGCAACCTCAGCTCCAGGGAGTCCAAGGACAGCAAGCAGGGTAGAAGATGCAGGGCAGAGTGAAAGGAAGAACCCCTGCTGAGGGTCCCCCAGGACAGGACTCAGGGAAGGTGCACCAAGGCACAGTTTAGCAACCTCAGCTCCAGGGAGTCCAAGGACAGCAAGCAGGGTAGAAGATGCAGGGCAGAGTGAAAGGAAGAACCCCTGCTGAGGGTCCCC